>NC_141144.1:7337271-7437271 GCF_053477565.2 Lygodium microphyllum | reverse complement strand
CTTCTCTTGCATCAAAGTAGTGGCAAATTGGGCAATAAAAGTGGTGGAAACCACCATGCTTCATGCTTGGACTCATTTGCTTTCTCTTGCACCAAAGTAGTGGCAAATTGGGCCATAAAAGTGGTGAGATACTTAAAGAGTAGTCCTAGAGTTTCCCCTGCATCGTGGTACACCCTATGATCATATTGACATAAAGTGTGATTGAGCATGCTATAGGGATCCATATTCGGCACTTCTTCTTGCATTTCACCATTATAATCTTGGGCTGAGTCAGGTGCATCATTCATTGATACTCGAAAGTCTTTAATCTCCCTCTGGTCCTCGTCATGGGTCTTGCCTTTGCCTCTATGCCTTGCCATTTGAGTACACTCCACAAGACCCACTAGCAATAAAATGAGCGCAACTTTTAATAGATAACTTCTATTGGGAGTACTTTTTTATTCAAATCAAAGAGGGCCTCTTTATGAGATGATATAAATAGTTTTATGGAAAATTTTATCAAAATTTTTTATCTAGCTTACTTTCTGTGATTGTATAGGGGCTATCTGCACCATGTTCCACTAAACCACTATGCACATAAACTACAATACCTTCTCACTTGTCTTTGATCGAGGAGATTTTTAGTTCAAAACAAGGGGACTTTTCCCTCTTTGGGAGGAGATATGGGGTTTTTTCTCAATAATACTACTCAATTTTCTACAATTGAATCATTATGGCAGTCCTGGAATTCCTACACCTAGTGCATTGTTGTCTTGATCCATATATTGCATTGTTTGCATATCTAAAGGTTGAGAAGCATATGTCATGCCATGATTATCATAAAATACATGCTTAGGTACATGTAGACCATGTGAGGTATGTATCAATGAGTCAACTTTTGTGTGCAATCTCAATAGTGATTTTGGGTGACATCATCTTTATTCATTACATACATCTCAAGAGCATAACATAGATGTCTTGCCAATACATTTGCCTTGTGGCAATTATATTTTCTTTGAGACTTGGGCTCTTTACTAAATGTATCTTCACATTCACACAAGTATCATGCTCTAGATCACCGAGAGGAGGGCAAAGTTTCCCTCGGGCTGGTGGCACACCCCTTCAAGGTCTTAAGTTGTAAAGGAGGGTCACCTCTCTTTTGGCTTATCACCTCACCTAGCATAAGCCTTTTCCTTAGCCAAAGTACACATGGTAGACATTTTTAATTAAGTAACCAATATGACATGCATGTATGAAAAGGAACTTTGGGTCTTTTTATAAAGTGCATGGAAGTACAATGGATTGGGTGGAAGAGGGGCTTACCTGGGTAGTCCAATGACTCACTGGATGCCAACTTATTGTTTTACAATGGCTTAATAATTTCTTTTAGGATCAAATCAGTAAACACATCATAAGGGAATGTTAGAGGCAAGCATCAATCAAATGATCAAGTTGTCCATGACTAATCTCAGTCCTCATGCAATGGTAAGAGCAATTAAGCTATTGATTTTAGTAGGACAACATTCATTCCATGAAAAACTCTAATTACAAGGCAAGATTAAATCATTGGGTCTCTCCAACATGTGGATTTAGCTCTATAAGTGGAAATGGGAAAGAGAGAGACTAAGAGTAAAAAGAGTACATGTAGTAACCTTGATGTAGGTTGCTTCCAATAGCCCTCCCATGATTGGTGGATGGACTTTGCTTCCCAAATCCATCCTCTCATAATGGTCCATGATGCTTGCATGAGCATCTTAATAGTAAATAAGCTCTAAGACTTCAATTCTTGATCCAATGTAACCACAAGATGACTATGGGAAGCTTCAAGATTCAATCATTGATGCTTCTTGAAGAAATTTGAAGCTTTAAGAAGTGGCCATGTCTGCCCATGAAGAGATTTTATTTCATCCTTGTGTCAATCCTTCCAATACATGGATATGCTTGATCTTTGCTTTGTTGGAAATGGGTCATGGGGTTGGGAATTGAAGATCTCTTAAAGAGGATGAGACCTTGAATTGAGTTTTAATGGTTGCCCAATGTTGTTAGTCGATTATGGTTTCTTCCCGGAGAAAGAAGTGTCAAAGGGGGGTGGAAGAAAGCTCATTTAGCACTAAACTTGCTACCTAAGCAAGAGGGAAACATTGGGAAAGGAGAAAAACTTAGTGGAGTAGTTAAAAGAGGCCAAGAACAACATCGCAAAATGTGCCACAATATTGAAGCGTTGGTTGGAAACTTCACACTATCAAATTGAGCCACTCCACCACTTGATCTCTTGCTAGTGGTGCCTAGAGGCCATTGAGAGATGACACTTGAGCCTTGGAGGGGAACATAGAGAGATATAAAGAGATCTTGGGATGGAAATCTATGGCAGTTTGGGTGGAAGAAGAGAGAGAAAATCCTCTTGCAAAAAGTGATTGGGGTTTAAACTTCCTCTAACTTGTGGAACCCCAAATTTGACGTGAGACCTCTAAAATTTGTGTGGAACCCCAAATTTGACTAGGGTTTAAACTTTGTCCAACTTGTGGAACCCAAAATTTGACCTAGGACCTCTGAAATTTAAATGGAATTGAGTGATGACCTACTAAATTAGCATTGTTACCTCCAAATAGACTTTCAACTTCTACCATGGTTCTTGCTTGTCTTCAAGAAAGCTACCAACCAATTGTAGTACTCCTTGCTATACTTGTACCTGTTGTTTGAGTAACTAGGGTTTCCTATTTTGAAAACAGAGTGCTAGATTGAGAAAAGGGAATGGGATAAAGGACCAAAGCCTGATACATTGATACAAATTCTAAAGAAGAGGGCAGGAGAGAGAGAAGAGAAGAGAGAGAAGAGTGCAACGAGGATAGAAAAGGGGAGAAAAACCTAGAGAAGGAGAGATAAAGGCAAAAAGAGAGAGAAAGAAGAGGAGGAAGCCATGGAAGCTTGGGAGAAGGTGAAGAGATAATTCTTGATAATTTTTTGATGCCCTAAACTAGGTCTCTTATAGCTTTTATACTGGACTTTATGAATGTACTCTCTTTGCTATGATAGATAGAGTAGTTCTTGATGCCTGTCACGCATAATGCGCATACTAAGAATATGAGAGGCCTGTCCCAGATATTTCATCTCAAAGCTCTTCTTGAGCTAAGCCTTAAGAGCATCTAGCTCATCGTGAGCTTTCCCTGCCAAAAGCATGTCATCAACATAGAGTACCAAAATCAATAAAGATCCATCACGAGCTTTCTTCATGTACAAGCATGGATCCATAGCACTATGGCTGTAGCCCTGTGATTGCATAAATGCATCAAACTTATGATACCATTCCCTAGGTGCCTGCTTTAAGCCATAAAGACTTTTCCTCAATCTGCACACTAGGTGTTCCCTGCCAAGTTCTACAAAGCCCTTAGGCTGCTCCATGTAAATCTCATCATGCAAGTCCCCATGTGAGAATGCTATCTTGGCATCCATCTGATACAATTACAAGACAAGCTGTGCAAACTTAGCCAAAACCAAGCGCATAGTGGTCATCTTGACCACATGAGAGAAGACCTCATCAAAGTCAACACCATGTTCCTGCTTAAAACCCTTTGCTACCAATCTGGCCTTGTATGCTAACTTGGGGTGTCCAGGGGTACTTTTTAACTTGTACATTCACTTGCATGGCAGAGCATTCTTGCCACTAGGCAATGAAACCGAATCCCAAGTATGATTATTATGTAATGATTCTATCTCAAACTGCATAGCCCTCTCTCAGGAGTGGTTTTCACCCCTATGCATAGCCTCATCATAGGTGAGAGGCTCTCCTGCATCTGTAACCAAGACATAGTACATAGAGGGCTCAAAGCAGTCAGGAGGGCATCTATCTCTAGTAGAATGCCTCACTATAGGCTGTGCTGCCTGTGTCCAACATCCTGGCTATGAGTACCAACTACTGCTGCAGGTTGTCCAGTTGGCTATACAGGAGCAGGCAACTCCTCCTGAAAGATAACCCTACATATCTCCACTACCTTCTCAGGTTGCCTATGCATTTTGCCCTCATGGAACACAACATCATGGCTGTAGATGAATTTTCGCACATGCGGATCCCAAAGACGATATCTCACACATGTATTTCCATAGCCCAGGAATATGTGTTTCACACTTTTAGGATCCAGCTTATTGCGCTTGTCCTTAGGCACGTGGCAAAATGCCTCACATATAAAGACACACAAATGAGTATAAGAGTGAGGCTTTCCTGTCCATACCTCCTTTACAACCTAGAAGTCAATGCCACTACAAGGCGATCTATTAATGAGATGCACTGCAGTCGTAACTACCTCAGCCTAGAAATGCTATGGTAATCCTGCATGGCTAAGCATAATGTGTACCCTCTCCTAGATAGTCCTATTCATGAGCTCAGCCATACCATTCTGGGGAGGGGTGTAAGGGGTAGTCAATTGGCGCTTAATACCCCACTCATTACAAAACTGCTCAAAAGCATGTGAGACATACTCACCCCCATTATCTGTCCTTAGGCATTTCAGTCTATGCCTAGACTAGTTCTCAGCTAAAGCAAGCCAACGCTGAAATACTGCCAAAACATTAGACTTCTGCTTTAAAGGATAAGCCCAAAACTTACGTGAAAATTCATCAATAAATGTAACGAAGTACTTGGCACTCCTAGTGACTGACAGGGCATGGGTCCATAAACATCACAATGCACAAAGCCAATGGCTCACCCATGCATGACATATCAAACTTCTTATGCGAGTTCCTAATCTGCTTGCCATATAAAAAATGATCACATGACGCAAATTCAAGTCAAAAGGAAGGATATACTGCAAAGCACAAAGCATTTTCATTCCTTTAAGAGACATATGCCCCAAACGAGCATCCCAAAGAGATACATATGGGATAGAACCCACTACCAAAACATGATCAAGAGTAGAACCAAATACAAACAAGGGGTAGAGGCTGCCAGACATGGCACCTCTTACAAGTACAAGCATGCCACGTGTAATTTTCCATGCAGAGTCCCCAAAAGACGCATGATATCCTGCATCATCAAGCTGTCTAGCAGCTGACATAAGACTGCGAGTCAATGCAAGTACATGGCATACATCATGCATAAGAAAAGTACTGCTAGAGGGAAGCCGCAACATAACCTCATCTATGCCCACATTATCAAGAGACCTATCATTACCAAGATGCCTATTTTTAGAATTTGCATAAGAGTGAGTGTAACTCTCAAAGTTACATCAAAAAGATTTTTCCAAAAAATTTAGTGCTTGGAAAAATTAATGTCACATGTATGATGTGCTACCGCACTTGCCATGCTCGTAGCCGCTTTCTCTCTTTTTGCTTCTAAGATTTTTTGCCTTCTTTCACCTTTGAGATTTACATGGGATGCGCATGGTGATTAACATTATTCCCATGATGGATGAATGTCAATCCCATGGCACTCCATAACTTGGGTCATAACATTGTGTGTGGGATGTTACACTAGATTATGGAGAGAAGTGGTGATGGAGATTAATATTGTAGCCTAATTCATCTTTGCTATAGAGCGAATTAGGATTGGGCAGAAATAGTGCGATATGTATGAAATCAGTCTCTACAAGGTGTCACATGAAAGGATGTACCCGAATCCAAAAGCCAACACTGAGCATACATAGAGTGAAATCAGTCATTTGTGAGGCATCACATGAAGAAGTTGCAAGAATATAATCTCCATCAGAGTCCTCAGGCTACATAAAATTAATTTTCTCAATCTTAACACTAGACTTTGTAGGTACAATACTGCGACTAAAGGATTTCTCCCACACTTTCTCTTTCCCCTTTTCCTTGCGCCTTTCATTGCACAGTTCATGACATTGTGGCCTAATGTGGCCCTTTTTCCCACAATGATGGCATGTAACATTTGCATTCCTACCATAGGATTTGTTGTGTGATTTTCCACAAGACTTGGAGCAAGATCTCTGAGAGTCCCGTCCACGACCATTGCCACTACCATTCTTTCCAAATCCATCATTCCTGCCTCTAACTGTCAATGCATGAGAGACACGTGAGGCATCCAAATTCTTTCTATTGATCTCTTCCTAAAGAAGAGCACTCTCAACATCAAATAGCTTAAGTGTAGTAGGGAGGCACACAAAGCAGTACGAAAGATATCCCAAGAGTCATTAAGAGTGCCAAGTAAGAACAAGGGAGTCACATCCTCCTTAAAATCAATGCCTTGCGAAACCAAATGTTTCAAGATAGCATGGAACTGGCTCAAATGAGCAGACATAGTCACATTCTCCTTCATGTAGAGATCCATAAGCTGTTTTAATCAGTAAATCTGGGAAGCAGGACTTTTCTTGTCATACAAGTTCTTAATTTTCTCCCAAAGATCCCATGCACTCAATGATTCCTCAACTACATTGTAGTGTACCTATTCTATGAGAGACAATAAGATAATGGACTTGCTCAATTCATAAAGCTGAAGCCATTGATCATTAGGCATTGTTGCGGGCTGCTGCCCACTCAATCTCAGTGGTTTAACTTGCAATTTATGCACCAACACTGCCATATTTGACTTTTCCAATAGCCATTGTTCGTACCATCCAACTAGGTGATGTTGAATATATCATTATCAGTGGAAGAACTAGCCATAATGCAAGCTGGAAATAGTGCAAACAATCAAAACAACTCGTTGTATACTACTGTAAACAACCCAAAACCACGAGCAAACCAAGACAAAACGACGAAGTACAAGTGATCAATGATGCTAGCAGCCCACCAAGTACTATCAATAGTACATCAAAATGACATGATTTAGCCCAATAAATACATAACAATTTGCATAAAACAACTTGCTATAATAAATGACAGCAAAATGAGTAAATGAGAGCAAACATTGGGCTAATAGAGATCTAATGACAACAGCGGACTGCCAAGTCCAATCCTCCATTAAGCAGGCATAACAAAGGCACTATGACAGTCAATGAACATGAGCCAAACACACAAATGTGTCAAGAGAGTTCGTCAGTACAACTGATACATCCCCTAAGTAATAAGCAAGATGTATACACCACTGGCAAGACCTGACAAAGGGCAGTGTATGCTCAATGAAGATGGATCAAATTAGCTCACAAACATCCAAGAGTAGACATGGAAGCATCTACTAAGCAAATATCATAGTCAAGGATGTGTAAGAGATCCCAGTCTCAAATCTCAAGTAATAGCTCAAATGCATAACCCACAAGCTTTGGGTAAATCTAAGACCATAAGCATAAAGCTCCCACTGGCACAAAAGTCAATGGCAAATGAGCAACCAAGCTCAAAGATAGCATGTAAATGCATAAGATATCTCATAGCCAAGACTGTACATCATGAGAGCACCAAGAGCATGTAAGTAGTCAAGCATCTGATAGCATCCAAGTGCATCATGTATGAACCCAAATCAATCTCTAACAAGCCAAGAAACATCCGAAAGAGGTTCTAAAGTATCCAAGTACGAGCCCAACTGAAGCTGCAAGTGGCAAAGAAGCTCAAACAATGTAGGTAGCATGCATCACTAACATATGCTTCAAAGCATGTAACGATGGGTCATGCATAGACCATAGGTATAGCCTCTGTCACAAAGCATGCTAGTGTAGACCAATGTCAAGTAAGTGCCAACCGATACGGAGCTCAAATAAGGCTCAAAATACATTCCATAACCATCCAAAACATTTGCCAACCTCCATTTGCATCCAAATAGTCATAATAAGCATCCGGGAAGCACCCAAGACCAATAGCCATAACATAACGTGAGTTAAATAGCTTCAGCCCTGCTCTATTATAATAGTAAATTCATTGTCAAAATGAGCATAAACAGGGCCAAAATCAGCACCAAATCAATGGTATATCATATGCATAGCTTCCCATAACATCCGGGCATGATTCGGGTACCAAATGGCATCAATAGCTAGTACCAAGCAAGCATAAACATCAAATGCTAATGTAGCACTGTTTGGGGCTACCTGTGGACTATTATGATAGTCTTGGACTGAAGTATATCGGACCCAAATGTCAATGCCAAGATCAAGCCTTCAATGCCATGGTTGAAGCATGCTCTATGCCTCAAATGAGATTGTGTAGTGCAAATGACTTGAAGAGGTGCTGGAGATGAAGGCCATGTTTTTGATAGGCTGAGAAAAAGGTGCAACCTATTGAAATCATGTTTTTGATGTTGCTGAGGGAGTTGGGCACTAGTTGATGGTTGGGGAGCTTCTATGGCTCCCAAAGAGGTTTCCCAAAAGAGGCCTCAATAGGTATAGAAGAGAGAGAGCTCAGTTCCAAACCTTCATTGGCTGAGCCATGGCTGCCCTGTTCTTCAAACCATGTGGATTGAAATAAAGAGTGGAATGAGAGCTCCAATACATGTAGATGAATGTCTAGGTCGCCCAAGAAGGCCCAATGCTTGCCCAAGAAGGATGAGACTGAACGGAAGCTCGAAAGGTGTGGCTGGCTGCCAAGAGTGAAGGCATTTGAATGAATGTTGAAGGAGTGCCTGACCACGTTCAAGACCTCGAAGAACCAAGGTCTAATACCAGTTGAAAGGTGAGAAGGACCGAGCAAGAGATCATGGAGGTGAGAGCTATGGCGGATGGAGCAAGAGCAAGAAAGAGAGAGACTCCAAATGTGGGAACTCCAATAGTCACGATGTGTGATCGGCCTTCCCTTTATTCAAATGTCACTGAAAGAATAAAGAATGAAGTGACAATGATGGGCGCTCGCCGCCTGCAGTGTGCAAGTGCAGGTACTATCAGTGTAGTAATACACGAGTGGCAAGGCGGAGGCGCCTTAACCCCCAACACAAATCAGTGTAGTTTTCAACCAAATCCAAGTTAAAGCCAAAGGCTATTTTCAATTTGCTGAAAACCATATAAAATACCTAGCTCCCTTTGAAAGACCATATAAGAATATCCCCCAATAGGACCTTCACACTTCCCTTGGTGTGCTAAGGACTCAATTTGGTTAAGTATCTTCCATGGGCCAATAGAACCTACCCGAATCCCATTGGTACATAGAGTATCAAAAGAAGGAATCAATTGTTGGATTGGACATTTGGGACTTCAATAGAGGGACATGGAGAGACCTAAATGTACTTAGATTCCAATTCTATCTGTCGAGGGAAGAAACCTCACACTTGCACAGCTGAGAGTAAGTTGTTGTGGACCTACCTTATACAAAACCATCCAACTAAACAAAGAAGTTAACCATAGGGGGATTTGCTAGTGCGTTAATGACAAACCTCTTCTACCTATTCAAATCCCCAATCATGCACTCAAGCTGAATAAAATATGGAAGCCTGCTTGGAACTATTATTAGTGATCATATAGCTTTCATATGCTATGGATATGGAGTGACTATATCCAACCAAAGGCATTCTACCTAATATGGCCGATTCTACTAAAAGCTATTTGGACCAATAATATAGAGCTCAAAAAATAGGAATTGGGAACGGATTATGCCCAAAATGTAAAAAAGGAATCGAAACAATTTCTCATCTTTTTTTAACTTGCAATGCTAACACCAATGTTTACTTTTTGTAGGTCTTGAAAGCCCCTTTCCACCTAATAGTTCTAACTTGCAAGGAAATCAAACTAGGGGAAATCTATTGAATTCTTCTAGTTGTTTAGAATTGGATTACAAGTGTCTATCTGTGGCAAATATGGATTAGCAAGAAGAAGGCAACGCTTGAACAGGTCCATATTGATTGTATTCATGGGTTCAACTCTAAATTCTTATTACAGGTGGCAAACATGGGAAAGAAAATCGACTTGGATGTCAACCGCTATGAGAAGAAGATGAAGACCCAAAAGAAGCTGAAGAAGGACAAGAAACTAGTAATAGCAAAAAAAGAAGAATGCGGGTTGGAAATCTGAAAGTTCGTCATACATCAGAAGAGAAGACTCAAGATGGAGATGTGAGAGGCTATGTTTTAACAACTATTGTTCGAGCCCTACCTTGAAGAAGTTCTAAATACTATGAAAGATCATGCTCTACACTTTACAAAGAAATAATAGCCCAAAAGCCCTTTGTAAAAAGCTATAGCTATAGTTATCAACCTTGCATATGGTTTCGCTACAGCCTACTCTCCATTATCTATACCTAAGGTTGGACTACCTACAAAATAAGTCCAAAATTTTGTATATTTCTAATATAATCTCATGTTTCCACAAAAAAAAGAAGCTTATATGTGAACCCTGTTGCCACATGAAGCACACATGTCTTAGGACATGAAGTGTCCTAATTATCAGTAACACTAGTGCAAAGCGTTGGGCTCACCTAGACTTAGAGCACCAAGTTCTTGTTATTAGGAAAGGCATGAGTGGAGAAGCGGCTTGGGCTTTTGTCCATTGGTGTGGTGCCCCCCCCATGTGAACAGTCACCAGACCTTTTAGAATAGGATGAAACTTCTAGAAACCCAAAATAGCCTAAGATCACCTAAGCATTAAATAATTTCAGTGTGATGGCAGCTTCAATCTGAGCCTCGAAAAATTTTAAATTTGTATTGTTATGTTAAAATTTGTGTTGTGTTTGACTGGTTCCATATTGCGTAAAAGGTACGCCGGTTGTGTGTGTGTCTATGTGAAGGCGCTTTAGAAGAGCTGTTGTGGTCTCTCTCTCTCTCTCTCTCTCTCTCTCTGTCGCGTTTGTTTTCGCTTGGGTGGTTTCGTCGTCGACAGGCGGGCAGACAGACGGGGGAATCTCATACACAAAGAAACAGCCAGGTAACCTCTCGCCTTCCCCCTTCTTTCTTCAGCCTCTTATCTTGATGGGGCATGGTCAAATTTGCGCATAGTGTATATTCTCCTCTGCGGCATCATGCGGTTTCTTGAATTTGCAACCATTACCAAGGTTCATTGGCCTCGAAGGGGATCTCAATATCAAGGCTCTCTGGCAGAACTCCCTTTGTGAGTGTTGGTGTGTGAAATCTCATGGGCCTCTGAAACGGCGAATATGGTTCTGCTTCTTAAAGGGTGCATATCCATTGGTGTGAGTCTTCCATGTTGGATCAGTCCGAAGCTTCTGAATGTTTTTTTTTCTCAAATCTGTGACTACAGCGAGAGTGGACGCCTCTACGCTGTGGGGCTTCTATTGACAATGGTCCAAGTGGCAAGGGATCTCGAAGCACTATCCTAGTTGTGCAGTAGGCTCCGCGTAATCATGTTGGTGAATCTGCCCAAGTGGTCGAGCGCACTTATAATCCATTTTGGTTGCACTAGTCTGAGTATCAGTACATGCCGGATGTCCTGTAAGCCTTGGGACTGAGAATGGCATTACTGTCCTTTATGGCTGAGAAGGCATCTCGCTAGGTCTGTATGGTATTGTGATTTGTACTGCCTGACAATCCGTGCAGGCTTCCTTATCTTATTTTGAGGTAGATAGTTTAGGTCTGTGAAAGTCTGCCGGACCTGGGACGGGATGTCTGGCTGGGATCTTGCATTTTCTGTTTTGATTATATTGTTTCTAACTCACAGTGCCACTGCATTACAGGTATTTGCTGCCAGATCTGAGTGTGTGGTGCCGCTGTTGGGCTTGGCAATTCAGGACATCATGACTCATATCCTGTTCTTAAGACCATCTCAGATTAGGAAATAGAATGTTTGAGTATTCTCATCATGGGGTGTTGCTCTCTGGTTCTACAAGTCTGTCAATGAAGGTGGGATGCTACTGCATGAGCACTGGTATTCTTAAGGAAGCTAAGCAAATGCAGCTAAGCAGACTGCTAGTGGTGAGGTCTTACATGCTACTAGGTTGTTGGGCTAGCACTGGTACACAAGTCTGGTCTCTCCAACTGTCCAATTTCGGGGACACTCATGGACTTGCCAATCTCAATAGTGAATTGTGTTGTTCGAAGACCATGGGAATGTCAGTAGTGTAAAGTTTGCACACATAAGATCCTCCTTTTGTTTTGCCTTAATGCATGTGCACGTGGAAACCAAAGGGAGCGTGACCGTGAACGTGCACTGGCAAGGAATGCAAAGCAAGGCCAGCAGAAGAAAGATGATTTAACTCCAGAACAAAGGAGAGAGAGGTGCAGTAGTTGTCTAAACACTTGAGGATCTTGTTTTGGGACTACTCAGGATGTCAGCCAGAAGCATTAACTATGTTTCTTTGAATATTTGTGCTTGCAGGGATGCTAAAGCTCTACAAGAAAAAGCTGCCAAGAAGGCTGCTCAAGCTGCAGGTGGTGGAGATGCCAACAAGTCGGGCACAAAAAAGTGATTGAAACTAAAGCATGCATTAGTTTGAGGGATGATCCTTGACGATATCTGTGGGCTGGCCTAATCTAGTAATAACGCTAACAAGCTGTACAAAATAGTTGGAATGGCTAGCTGATTTCAGAAAAGTTGGTTGGCTGTGTTGTCCAGGGAACTTACGTGTTGTCCTTAACTGCTCTGGCTGGCCAAGGATTCCCTCTTCAAGTGTTCGCTTGTTCTTGCATGTTTGTGGTCGATGTATCTGACTAACATTTGTTTATTGTTGTGCTGGTTTTATTTAGTTTGACATCCTAAGAACCATAGGTTTTTAAAAGCTGTCTTAATTTTTGAAGTGGCTATGAAGGTAAAAGCTTTTTCCCAAATTTGCAACAGATTCCCTCTTCAATTGTTCGCTTGTTCTTGCATATGTGTCATGGATGTATCTGATCAACTTTTGTTTATTGTTGTGCTGCTTTTATTTAGTTTGACATCCTTAGAACAATATGTATTTAAAAACTGCCTTATTTTTGAAGCGGCTATGATGCTATAAGGTTTTTCCTATATTCATGACCCTTAAAATTGTGAAGTACTTTTCTACTAGACAAGGTCCACAATCTCAAGCTTGTCGAAATGAATGCTTGTCGCGTAGCTCGTGGAGGTGAAATATTCTGAACCCAATAAAAATACTGCTTTTGAAAACACTCCGCTATCATATAAGTTAAGAGCAATCAGAGTTTGACACTGATATATGAAACTAATCTCTTCAACAACGAAATTTTGGTGACTAGGCTTTACACAGTCTAATGGTTTTTGATCTAAATTGTGTCTTATGAGGTTGAATCTACTAAAGGGAAGTTTGTGATGCACAGGTAGTTATGACGACCAAACCAAAAAGAGAACCCTGAGTAACTATGAATGTTGGGAACATTAGCTATGATGACCAAACCAGAGAGAATCCTAAGTAGTAATGATTACGGGGAATTTTGTGGTTGTAAATTTCTGTTCTTTTGCTCAGCATTAGGATAATAGTGCTATGACTTTTCTCATTATAAGCACATGTTTTGTTCACTCGAGCATTACAATAATAACATTATGATATTGAGAAAGGCATTTTCCTGGTGAAATGCAATTGTTAGTAGTACCTTTGTTGTAGCATTAGTATAGCAGTGCTATGATTTTAAGAAAGACCAATTGCCTAGCAACTAGCAATATGATAGCAGTTGGTTGATTTAGGATATATGATTATGTTGCATGCCAAAAACTTTTATTTTGCTCAAATAACGTCAACACACATGCATGCCTTGGACACTTAATAAATGGAATTGTGACTTGCCTAGCATAATGGTATTTTTGTTATGGAAGGTGTAGTGTGTATATCTACCTGCATGTGGTCTATGAAAGAGTTGATAGCATAGGAGGTTCTTATTTTTTCAGCAGTCATGGTCAATCAAAGAATTGATAGCATAGGAGGTTCTTACTTAGTTAGGAGTTTATGTTTTGGCTTTTTGGAAGGTGTAACAATTGCCTTGATGTCTTTGACATGGACTTTGGTGAAATGCATTCTCCATGAAGTTGTGGAGTATTGATGACTACACAACGAAGCTCTAGAGGCATCAGCAATGTGCAAAAAGTCAAACAAAATGATGGGAAACCAACACTTATGGACTTGGTGAAATGAATTCTCTATGAAGAAAGAAGGTACCAATTTTTAGACTGTGAAGCTCTAGAGGCATCAACCATGTGGTAGAAGCTAGACCAAATGATGGCATATGAATGATAGGAACCAACACTTAAAGCAAACAAACAATATTGTTAGAAATAGCAATGGAGGGGAGGATGGATGAATCATTAGACTAGTCGAGCTTATCGAAAAAAGATGAAAGTCACATTTTTGTAGTGTTGTAAAACTAGCAATGAAGTGTGGTAATAGTTATTGGAGTGTTTATGCAATAAGTTGGCATGAGCTCATTGGCTACGTAGCTGCCTTGTGATGTGCAGCCTTGCTTTATCATTATTGTGTGCACATTAGGGTGCATTGCAATCTATGTGTTGCTATAGAATCCTTCTTTGCATTTGGTGTTCACAAAAAGAGTATTGCCATGCCTTTATATTGGGCATTGGGCTAGTGTGAAAGTAAGGGATACCACTCCCCACTAATGATAAGAGTGAGAAATAACTTAAAAAGTTTTCTAAATTGGAGAAAACTAGAAATAAGTATGGAATAATGCTTTGTTGTGTGGTTCTACCATTGCAATAGCATGCATTTATGAGCAATTCTATCAAATTGTAATGGGAAAATTTGTGAGGGGAAAGATATATTGTAGTATATTATGCGAAAATCTAGTTGCCCCTCTCAAATTGCTAGGAGCAATGATGATAGAAAGCTTTTTTGTGTATCAATTGCCTTATTGATGTAGGGAATTGAACAAATTATACTAGTTTCTTAATTGTAGTAGGCCACTTTTGTTCCATTTGTTGAGTGTTGTGTGTATTAGAGTTTGCAAACTTTTTTCTTTTCGGCAGTTGTTATACTAGGCGCTCCGCGCCTAGACTCGCCTTCGCGCCGGGGCGGGCGCGATATTTGCAGGGGGCGGGTGTTGGACGCGTGGCACCCGCCCCCGCGTTCTCTTTTTTTTTGTGGGGGGAGGTGGGGGCTGCCACATGGCACCCGCCCCCCACCTCTCCTTAACTAATAGTATAGATTAGTAGAAGTATATATTTATTCTTGTTAGTTGCATTATTGAAATAGAATATATATTATGCCTAGTTGGCTACATAACTTCCTCTACTCATTGCTTTGGGATGCTTGTGTAAGATTCTTTGGTGGGCAATTTACTTTAATGGGAAAGTGTAGGAAATATTTGAAAGTCTTTGTGAAGGTAGATGTTAGACAAACTAATAATAGCCATGGAATGTTTCTTTGCAACTTTTTGCGATGCTTGCACTTTTTTGTACCATTAAGATAGATTGCTTAAGAATGGCCCAATGAGCTTGCTTTGCACTAGCAACAAGGCAAGATGGTTTGTTAAGACAAAGGGCTCTAAGCAAATTTTTGTTGTGTAATTTGGTGATGTAAGAAGGCAAGTCTCTTACTTCTTTATGATACCAAAGTAGACAACAAACCCATGATGGTGAAGGGCAACTCATGTTGATAGTGTTAAAATTCAAGTAAGGAAATAAACTCAAAGTGGATGGTGAATATCAAGTTAAGAAGTTGAGAAAATAACAAGTGAAGTACAATAGGAAGCGCAAAAGGAAATTGAAGAAAGAAAGGAGGCATGCCAACAAGTATAATAGCATATTAGCTCAAGGAGCTTGATTACCAAGATATGTCAAACACTATACTTTCAATAGTTAATAAAGCTCTATTAGAAAATAAGATTGCATTCCTCCTTGAGGGATGGCATGAAGGAACATACAAGTAAGTTTTGTTGATGAAGAGTGCTTAGAATGCTTAGAGTCATATCGACTAGAGAACAAACTAAGGCTAATAGTATTATAAAAAGGGTTCATACGGATGGTTTCATGGAAGGGCATCAAGTAATCAAGTAAGGAAATAATTAAGTGAATTTGAACTTTGGAAATATGGAGAATAAAGTTGAAGTATTGAAGCATAATGTTTAAAGGCAAGCAAACTATGGATCATAGATAGACTTACACCAATAAGACTCAATGCATGACTAGGCGAAATTGCTAAGAGAAAGGCAATGAAAAAAGAGGCAAATGGGCAATCCATTCAAGTGGCAAAGTCATCATAAAGAGTTTGAAAAGTCGAAGTACTAAGTTGCTTATGGGGCAAATGGGTGATTGATCAAAGTGGCAAGTGATCATTGAAGTATTGAGTTGCTTTTGAGTCATGATGTATTAAGTAGCTTTGATAGTTTTAGTAGTTGGTTTTCTTTTTGGTGCTCTAATGATGCCTTGCTATGGGTTTCTCTTTGTGCCAATGGCTCCTCAAAGTGGATTGTAGCTAATAACTTTGATTTGTGTTTGTCTTACACTAATTTAATGTATCTCAAAGGATGTTAATAGAACATTTCTTTCCTCTCTCTCTCTCTCTCTCTCTCTCTATATATATATATATATATATATATATATATATATATATATATATATATATATATATATATAAAAGAAGAAAAGTTATTTCAAACCTATGATGCATATCATGCTTGCAAATCCTCAATGTGTCATGCAACATAGTAAGGGTTCTTAGCGCGCAACATCGCCTTATTGTTGGCCACCCTTGAGGTCCTAAATATCTTGGATATCGACTTCATCAAGGCACCTTGATGAGAATGTCTTCTTTTTCAAGCCCATTCCCACAAGCACAATAGCATGCCATGCCATGCCTTGCCCACCACACCATGAATGGCAAACTTGCTCTTGAGAGATATCCCTCTCCAATTGGGTAGCATTGCTAGTCTATAGTACCTCCTCGAATATGATGACCAATTTTGAAACATCGCCTTATTGTTGGCCACCCTTGAGGTCCTAAATATCTTGGATATCGACTTCATCAAGGCACCTTGATGAGAATGTCTTCTTTTTCAAGCCCATCCCCACAAATACAATAGCATGCCATGCCATGCCTTGCCCACCACACCATGAATGGCAAACTCGCTCTTGAGAGACATCCCTCTCCAATTGGGTAGCATTGCTAGTCTATAGTACCTCCTCGAATATGATGACCAATTTAGAGAGAGAGAGAGAGAGAGAGAGAGCAAAAGTGTGTGGCTCAATTACTTAAGTTGAACAATGGTGACAAAATGGCATCGAACTACATCCACATGATAATTTAGCATAGGATTAAAAAAAGGGTAATTTGAACTTAGGTCAACAAGTTGATAAAATAAGTGGTTTGCCACTAGGGTAGCCACTTGATCGAGAGAGAGAGAGAGAGAGAGAGAGAGAGAGAGAGAGAGGAGCGCTACAACCTCCACCTCAAATGGGAACTCAAGGTTTGCAAGGTTTAGGCAAGAGCCCTAGAATCTAAGGGGATCGAGGATTATGGTTTTTCCAAAGTAGGTAGCAAAGGCTTCTAGGCACTCTACAACCTCCACCTCAAATGGGAACTCAAGGTTTAGGCAAGGGCCCTAGAATCTAAGGGGATCAAGGATTATGGTTTTTCCAAAGTAGGTAGCAAAGGCTTCTAGGCGCTGTACAAACACACTCTCTCATGTCCAACTCCAAGGGTAATTGTTAAATCATAATAAGACAAAGGAGTTAAGATGAAATATCCTATTAAGCTTACATGTTCTAAAGTTTGTGTAGTTTCAAAAGTCTTAGACAAGTATCTACATCATAATTGAGGAAGAAAGAATCAAATGATGTATCCTATTATATTTGCCCTTAAAAGATACATCTCCTTCACGAATTTCCTTGCTAGAAAGCATCCAAAAACTCTAAGGCTGCTTAAATATGAACAAGCTTACATAGGCAGAGAGAGAAGTTGCCAATGGGGCAGCCTTTGCCAAATTGCCCTGCATAGCTCGCCTGCCCGAGAACGCATCTATCCGAATACTTATGGGCATTTATAACCCTTTGCTAGTGCCGTCCGCCTGGTCCGTTTCACCACCTCGGAAGACATCGATGCCCTCGCAAGGTCTGCCCTCTCCACCTCCTGAAGAATGTGGAGGATAGTGATGTGCATTAATGTGGAGACTGCCACCCACTGAAATTTTGAGCACATCACTCTTCCCGCCCTTGCAGACCCCCAGGTCTACTTGAGGCAAGGCAATTCGATGCTCGGTGGAGATTGATCAGCATTGCTTCGGCCATTGCAACGTCATGGGGGTCTTGGGTTTAATTCTTGGATCTTAGGATTCACCAAATTCGAATTCGGGTTTTATTATTTCAGCTTTTTTTTTAGATAACTTCAAATTTTTCTCACAAAGGACAAAATGGAGCGCAAGTTATTTATCCTGATCCATCTACAGGATCTAGAGTTGAAGATTTGGCCGCAGTATTTGTGGGAGAAAAGCAACAAGCTCTGTAGGAGCTTTACCAAGCTTAATAGGGGGGCTTCACTAATCTCTGCTCTGTAGGAGCCTCACCAGCACAGAGAAAGGTTTGGCTTCAACAGCTTTTGCAGGAGTATCGGTTTAGAGTCGAACTTTTTGACGTAATACATCAAGTTGGCTGTCTGCTAATTTCTGCCGTAGAAAAATATGGAAACAAGGCCACGACAGGAATATCCGAAACACTTTTAACGACCGTGGAGGAAGCGGGTTGTCGAGTGGTTGGCAGTGGCACGAAGAGGATGGTCAACAACCCGCCTTATCGCGATGTATTGGAGGTCGTGCCAATGCCATGTTGAGCAGGTCATGCCATTCATTATATATATTGAATTGACTCACAAACAGAAGCTGATATCGCATGTCGAGCACTTTCTTTTCTCCTTTTGACACTCTCGTCCTTGTCAACGCTATGACTGCCTCGTCTATTCTTGGTGATATATATCTAACTTCTAAGGGTGACCTCCCCAGAGTACCCACTTTTGTTGCCAATACGGTGTAAACATTTGCTGTCTTGCTCGTTGAAAACCCCCCTATTTCTCTGTATTAACCACTTTCGTTGCGGATATGCTGCAACCTCTACCTCTACCTCCCCCGCCCCCCCCCCCCCCCCCCACCCCCAATTGCAAGGTATTGGTGATCTCTCCACTACCCACCTTCATTGCTGATATAGTGTGGCTTGTGTCCCGCCTTACTCCGCAAAAACCCCCAATTCCTGCTGTTTTGGTTGTTATTTTTGTAAGAATTTAGGACTCCATTTTGCCTTTGCTCTCTCTTATTTAGTAGACCCCAATCATGGCAAAGAGCGTAAGCTCTTTACCAGCATCCTTTCCTGAAGGATCGAAGTAGAAAGGAAAAAGAAAATTGACCTCCACTAAATCCAAGGAATTGAAAAAGGCTTTACAAACACTTGTTTCTAATGTTCTCTCACCCACTTCTCCATGTTCCCCAACACGTGCAAGAAGATCAAAGAAGGCTCTCAGTAAAGTCAAAACTCCAATCACGATGTAGCTGGCCTATCCTAGATTACATAGGTTAGTTCCTTAGAAGCTTATAGAATTTCTACTCCAAAATGATCTTGATTTGTTGTTTTACCCATTTCCACTGACCCTAAATGGGACCTTGATATGGTGGTAAATTATTGCAAGGACTTTTATAAAGGGGATTAAGCTCAGTTTGAGCATTTAATAAGGCCTTTGGCATAGATGGATTTGAAAGATTATGCTCACACAATAATTGAAGTTCACCTTGCAAAGAAGTCATTGTTTACTAAGAAATGTGCAATCATTCCTTGAAGATATTTTTTGCATAGAATGCAATATGCTTTCTTCACTTAAAGATACGTAAGCTCATGGAAAAGTCTATTACATAGATTGCTTATGCCCTCGTATCTAATTAAAGTTAATTGATAGGTGGAAGCAATGAAATCTTCTAGCTATTGCTTGATAAAGAAGTTGATGGATGAAAAGGATTAGAGGAGTAGGTGGAACCTCAAACAGAGGGATTTGTGGCAAAGGAACTAGATGTGGCTCACTGTAAAGGTGAAACCACTAGTGAAGAAGCCATGTAAAGATAGGTGAAATGTCTAACTCCCCTAATAGCTATATTATGCATTCTTTATTAGTATTACTAGGAGTATTTACTTCTATCAGATATCTAGAGAGAAATAAGATTATTGTTTAGTAGTCATTACATAGACTTCTACATCAATCGATGGCATAATTGATGTTGAAAATGAGTCTAATGAAGAACTACTTAAAGTAGATGTCCAAATATCCGACGACAAGTTTATTGATACATCTAAGGTATTTTCTCTTTGTTTTGAGCAAAGCAAAAGAGCGAGAGAAAGAGTTATTGGTTATTGATGAGGAATACGACGAACTTCAAGAGAGGCTTTGAATTTCCAATTTTGGGAGAGAAGAATCTTTCTAAGTATATTAAGGAACTTAAGGGTACTAAAAAGACTTATGGAATGCACACAAACTTCATCATTATGAAAATCAAAAGGTAATAATATATTTAGCTTTTGTGAAAATACATAATTTGATAATTTACATTTTCTTTACATATTACATCTTCCTTCTCCTTAAATGATCTATTTTTCTAGCTAGAGATTGTAGATCTAGATAACTTCTTGGAAATAAGCAAAGGATCATGGATTCGTGGTGGTAGTGCCTCAAGGATGTGGCACTTGGGCATAACTTAACTAGGATTGATCATCGTATTTTTCTAGTATTCCATAGCACTTTCTTAAAGGAGGCATCATGGCCCATACTTTGTATAAAGCTCTCATAAGGCTTCTTGGCTGCTCAAGGCTACAATACAATGTACATAAAGTAATATTTTCGGAAAAGGCAGTTACCATTCGAATTAATATGGAATTGACTACTTTGCCTCTAGAACTGGGTACTCCATTGGCATTCTTATCTTATGCATTAGCAGTAGCACCAGATTAAACATATGTAAAACCCATAGTTGAGTACAAGAGGATAAAATTTTTATGTTACAAAGAGAAGTTTCTTGAGAAGGAAATGGATGTAAAGGCTCTCAAAAGCTAACTTTGTATACCACTATGTCATAAATCCAATGGCTTTTTAGGATTCACATTCATTTGTTGTGTTTTTCAATTATTTGATGTTGTATTTTAAAAAGCCAAATGAATAACTCCACAGGATCATTGCTTTTTGTAACTCCTCCCCCATGTTTCTATTCCAAAAGAAACACATATGTGATTGATAGTTTTATATTTTTCCATGCCTTGGCTAGTATAAGTTGTTAGGGTCCCTTGCTCTTCCACAAGATAGGGTCCATGAATATAAACGATGTGCTGTGTAACAGAAAAAGCAATAATGAGGTTATATCATTCCAACTTATGTTTCAAAAATGGAGAGATTGAACTCTATGCTACCAAATAAAAAGTGATATTGTTTTCCCCGATACCTCCTTGATTACATGAACAAGGTTTGCAATTGAACATCTATACTATTTCGAACACATATATAAATGCCTTTTGTTATCTTAGCATTTTTAGAAAGATCTCAAGGTGTCTATATATGTGGTTTATAGTGTATTGGTCACATTTGCCATAATCTCATACACAACTCTCTCCAACACTCCCACATCACATTTACTTGCTTTCATTTATGGTTTCCTAGAAATTGTTTGGCTCTTCAATCTCCCACAGAGAAATCATTTTTTCTAAGACATCTCTTATCTTCCTTCAAACTATTAGGTCTCTCCTCAACTAAACTTGATTCCCATTTAAATCCATTTTTGAGTAATATCTCACATTTATAAATGTGCTTATCTAATAAAGATACTAGCTTAATTGAATTCACATAATCAAAATGCAACTTGAAGCTTGTCAATTATTCTGATCTCTACATGCAAAGTATTAATATGAACATTCCTAAGAGACATTGAAAGAATGGGATCGCATATGTCTTTTATATTTTTAAGTTTGCTCAATCTATAGATTCTCTAGTTAGGACTCTTCTGATGCTAGTCACAAACTACTCCAATCTTTAGATCCCATAATTTCTATACAATAAATATAAGGATATTTTGCATTGGCCCCGTTGCATATTCTAAGGGTACATTTGATAGTCTTTAAGTCAACACTCATATGCTATTCTACATTGAAACTATAATCCCATCAACTATTAAGATTTCTCCACTACTTTGAGACATAATGATATAGAAATAACTATTTGAAAGAATAACCATTTCAAGCTTTGATGATTTTCAAATAGTGCTTGGAGCTGCACTAATCCACTAGATTTGCTTCTTGGACTTAATCTCATGCTCTAGTTATTGTCCATACTATTGCTGTATCCAATGCCTTCTTCACGATGGAATATTATTGACTCTTTCCATCTTTTCTCATTTTTGAATCGATGCTTTATCCAACTTTAACATAAACCTTAACATATCATCACATTCTTGTACATTAAATTTGTACATATGAACCATTGCAATCAATACTTTATTGAGATCCACCCAAATATTATTAAATGTATTGCATTTAAAGGCAACTTTTTTTTCTTCTCATAGGGCATTGACCATTCAATGTGACTATTCTCTTGAAAAACATCTAGCATCCTTTTTTTCATAGGGCATTGATAGTTTGATATGTATATACTTCCCAAAAATATTTGGAAAGCTGCTTTTTATAGGGCATTTGGCATTGACTATTCAATATAAATATACTCCACAAAAGCATATGGAATCTTGCTTTTCATAGTCTTTTTTGTTCATGGTTTCTTTTAAAAGCTTGATTTTCTCTTGGTTTTCTAAAAAATTAATGCATTTTAGAGATGCATTTTTTTATAAGATTTAGTCTCCTTTTCTTTATCCATTTACACAATTTGGTTATACTTTTTAAAGATCTTTTCGTCTCTTCGAATTCTATTGGAGTTTTCTTTGATCATATTGATTTCTCTTGCATTTATAAGCTCATAAATAATTTTTTGTGCAATTATTAATGATTCTTTCATATCATGCATCTATGTCATGATTGATTGGCATATTCTAAACCTCCAACAATAAACTTTGCAAATAATAAGTATGGCAAAATGCTAAAAAGGCCCAAGAATAATCAATAATAAATGGAAAATAGAAATATCTTAAGTTTTGCAAATATTTTCCTTACATTTACTTATCAAAGCTTCCATCTTCTCAAGTTCAACCTTAGCTTGTGGGTTAACATCATCATAGAAAAGAGCAAAAGGAACTTGTACTTTGTACCCATAGGGTGCTTCGAAGGGTAACATACCAAGACTCATATGATGAGTCTTGTTGTAATAAAATTAAGCCAAATGCAACCATTGGTCCCAAGAGGTTTGAGTATCACAGCAAAAATGGCAAAGATAAGCTTCCGACTATTTATTGACATGCTCCATTTGTCTATCCATTTGGGGGTGATAGGCCATACTAGGAGTCAACTTAGTGCCCATAGAAGAGAAAAGACTCCTCCAAAAATTACCCATAAAATTAGTATCATGGTTTACTATCTTTAGTAGTATTCCATGAAGCTTGAACACATCTCCATAAATTGATCCAACTAGTGGTTGTAAATTGGACTTTAGTATGGATGAAACCAATCAATAACCACATAAATGCTATTCCATCCATGCTTAGTTGTTGGTAATCTTGTAATAAAATCCATGCTAGTACATTTGGCTTGAGCAATAGGTAATGTTTAAGTAGTCCTTCGGGTAGAAGCGTGGAATCTTTATTTTGTTAACATCGGAGACATTGCATAACATAATCCTTGACATCTTGCCAAATGCCCTTTCAACAAAAACTCTTATGGATAGTGTCAAATGTCTTAAACAACCCATGGTGACTTGCCAAATGTGAAGAATGCATTTCTTGCAAAATACGACCCTTGAAAGATGTTAGGGGTCTCAAATAAACCCAACCTTTATATCATAATAATCCATTAGCCCATGTAAAGTTTGGATACTCTTCACTTCTTCCTTGCTTAAATATTCTCATCATAGTGGCTAAATTTTCATCAAGTAAGTATTCTTTTTGTATATCATGAATCCACTAGCCATAACATTGTCTTTACTCGCCATGTAAGAGATATCAAAGTTATAGCTTTGAAGTGTAGACAACCATTGTCTTTGTCTAGGGGACAAACTAGGTTGAGATAGAAAATATTTCAGTGCTTTATGATTGCTCTTGACTATAAAATGATTGCCATAGATGCAACGATGCCACTTTTTGATTGCATGTAAATAACTGGCATTTCTTACTCATAAACATGGAGTTAGCATTCCTTTTCATCTACTTTTATGCTCACAAAATCATATACTCCATGATCTTGATACAAAACTGTCCCAATACCTCTTCCATTCACATTCACACATATAGTGAATTCTCTAGAGAAATCTAGACATACTGGAATGGGTGCTGAAACTAACTTAGACTTCAACTCATTGAAGCTTTTATTTGTTATGGAATCTCAAAAAGAAGATTCTTTCTTTAGTCTATTACTTAATGGAGCTAAAATATGAGCATAATTCTTAATGAATCAGCAACAAAAAGAAGAAAATCTAAGGAAACCTCTCAAAGATGTAGAAGTCATAGAGGTAGGCCAATTTTTAACACATTGCATCTTTTTTGGGTCCACTCTAATATCTTTATCACTAACAATGTGGCCCAAATATTCCACTTGTCTTGCACAAAGGAACACTTAGATTCTTTGGCAAAGAGTTTGTGATTCCTCAATGTGTCAAACACCTCATTTACATATTGTAAATGCTCTTCCGTAGATTTACTATATATAAGGATATCATTGAAAAAGATAAGAACTTTCTTGAACAAGAATGGCTATAAAATCTTATTCATGAGAGCTTGAAATGTGGGGGGAGCATTGGATAAACCAAAAGGTATCACAAGAAACTGATAGAATTCCTTCTTAGTTCTAAATGTAGCCTTCTATGCATCCTCTTTTTTCATGCGAATCTGATGGTATCCTAAATGAAGATTGATATTCTAAAGACCTTGCCATCCTTGAGTTCATCTAGAAGATCGTCAATGCAAGGAATATGATACCTATTTTTAATATTAGACTTATTCAACTCCATATAATCAATGCACATGCTAAATGTCCCATCTTTCTTTTCACACTAAAAGCACTAGATAGGCAAAAGGTAACTGACTACACTATACCCCATTTGTAACAACTCAATCTATCTTTCCACTTCTTCATGCTCAAACTTTGACACATTGTAAGGGGGTTTATTTATAGGCTTAGTATTAAGAACCAAATTAATTGGATGATCAACCTCTCTATTGGGGTGGTAATGAAGATGGGGGTTGAAATATGTATTTATGTTAATCCAAAAATTTACTCAGTGCTACATTCTTAATCTTTTGAATAGGTATAGAGTGATCTTCATTCTCTTTAGAAAAGAAGAATAGTGAGTACATAGGACTTAGCATTTATTTTCCTCTTCAATTTCTTCATGGAAATGAACTTCAAATGCTTATGATTCACTCCATGCAAGGTAATTGGCTATCCATTCCAATAAAATTCCAATTGCATGGCATTTAAATCCATGGAAAAAATTTCCACTATTTTTAACCAATCAAAACCAAGTACTATGTCAATGAGTCCCATCTCCAAGGCTATCAAATCAGTTTGTATGACGCATGACGGTAAAAGCTCAATAGGAGTTCATGGGCACACTTCGTAGATAGGCAAGCTTGCCATTAATACACCCTTTGATTTGAAGAATATTTTCACCTCTACTACCTGTCCATGCATCATTATATATAGAACAAATCATAGAAGAACCACCTAGGTCAAAAGGAAACCTGTCCATCGTATTATAGAACTCTTCATTTCCAACTTCTTCATCTTCATATAGCTCCTCCAGTATAGGTAAAGCTAAAACTTGAAAAAGTTTACTCTCATTCACTTATCTGATCCTTCTTTAATGATCGTGTTGATTTTTGCTCCCATTGATTTGGATTTTGACTTATGATTAGGGGTCCATTTCTCCCCACAAAGCGCAAACCTTTAGTATACATCTTCTTCAATTTTTTGTTAGAAACATTCTTGCCTTGAGAATTGTTTGGTATCATAAATTATAGGAAAAGTTGAAACCTTACAATAAGAACTTTGGGACTTGCTTTTCTTGTCTAAATGGCTCCCTATGCCAATTGATTTGCTATTCCAACCTAAAAGATTGATTTGAATTGGATTTTTTTTGTAATTTTGGGCTGAAATCATGATGTCTCTATGATGCTTTTGGCTGTACCATTCAGTAAGCTAAATTGCCTCATGAATATTTTTAGGTTGCATTACACCTGCCTTTGAAGAAAGATGTAAATCAAGCCTGAAGTTGTATTTATTTAGCTTGGCTATATTTACAAATGCCTTCTATCTATATAGAAAAATTCAAGAACATATAGGAGCAAACCCTCACAGACAATTCCCCTTGCTTAAAATTAAATGATTTTCTTTGCAAATTTTCCTTCTCCATTGGAGAGACAAATATGTCAAACGTTCCCCGCTTGAATTCATTCCATTGATCAAACTCCTTCCCAATCTTTTGCATGTACCTTTTGCCAAGTGTGTTAAAACCTTCAAGGTGCAAGGATGTATAGTAAACTTTTGTTTCATCACTTCTTGAGTAAAGAGTAAAGTACACTTCAAGTTTTTTAATCCATTCTTCCCACTCTGTAGGTGAAGAATTATCACCCTTGAAGCTGGTAATCTGGATCTTCTCCTTATGATCATTGAATGAGGACTAAGTTGGGCTATCCAAAGGATTGTTGTCTCAAAGAATCTCTATTCCATGATTGATGCCTTTGATAGGTCTATCCATGCTAATTGCTACCAAAATCTTGATGAAGTGACTAACCATTTCCTTGATTAGAGGGCATTTCAAATTGAGTGCCGTTCTCTTAGAAGTTGATCTTACATAGATATTTTTATACCCTCTTGTCTTTTATCATGGTTAACCTCTACTCATCTTGGCATGGTAGGGGCCTGAGGATAGAATGACTTGTAGAAAGGATCACATTCACGCTCTTCATCATCTATTCGTACCTCCTTCTCATGGCTATCATAATTCTTTTGACTAAATTAAGATCTTGATTTGTTTTCGAGTTGATATGCATTAAGTTGATGTGTATCTTTGATCTTAGAAGGTTATCCTTTCTCAAAGATTATAGGATCAAGAAGTGGAGTGGAATATGGGTCTTTAAGGATGGAACACTACCAATTTTGCTTCCCAAATTCTTAATAATAGCAATTAGCTCATTAAATTTACTGTTAATAGACTTGTTAAGCATGTATATACCCCCAAGAATCTCCTCATTCATGCTACTCAACTCCTTATACAATTGTTGGTACCGTTAGAACCTTGAGAAACATAAAACTTGGCATTTTCAAGATGATTCTACTGAGCATTGATAGCACTAGTGTCTTTATCATCTTCTTGTTGATGTAACCTAAGATTGGATCCATTAGAGGCTCAAATTGGTAAGTCTTGATATGTTAATTAATAGTTTCCAAGATTTGATATTTTCTTTTATTCTTGGCCATCTTAAATGCAAATTTGTCTATAATGAATAACAATAACAAAAATTGTGATAACTTTTGATTTTGGTGTCCAAACAAGGCACTCTATTTTTCATTAGAAAGCCCTTTACTAATCTTGGAATTAAATTTGAACAATTTTTCCATGATAATTCAGACACCTATATGTACCCTATTTACAATTGTAAGGACTCCTAAAATTGGTCTTAACTATACCAAATTTTAATAACCTTGAAGTACACCTGAATGAGAACTTGTAAGACATGTTATACCACTCTAAAAGTGGAAAAACACATGGTAGTACTTGCGTAAAACTTGAATTCTCTTCTAAATTTCATTATTTATCACGGTTTGACTGAGAACCACATCTAAATTGTTGAATTTTAACCCAAATCACTACCCAAATGTCCTTTCACTTGTGTTACACATGTACCCTATTAATGAATGGTACAAAAGGTTGAAATACCCTATAATTGCCTTGTCTTAGTGTCAATGGAGCCCAATGGTTTACAAATCTTTTCCACTCTATCCCAAGTGGTCTTTCATGGTCCACCACTTGTGGTAAGAGATAAAATGATAGATGGGCACCTAAATGGGCTTTGAAACTCTAGAAGGTATGCAAAGTCTCTTCCAAGCCCGGTTGTGCACCGTTAAGAGTCTTAAATAGCAAGGGAGGGTCATCTCCCTTTTGTCTTGCTATCTAATCTAGTTTTGACATTTTTCCTAGGTCGGTACGCATACATGGTAGTGCTTAGTGTTCTAGAAAACAACTATGATATGCATGATTGGAATAAGGCTTTGAGCATTCAATGATATGTAAGAATTTGAAAGCTCAAATGAATCAAATGTGTTAAGAAATGTTTACCTTTAGTAATTAGTGACTCATTGAATAACTAAACTCACCTCTTACAATATCTTGGGTCTTTTCAATAAAAATGATCACAAGAGATCAAAATTCACAGATTAGACAATTACATGGACTCATTGAAATTTTAGATTGCAATGTATTAGAATACATGTTTCAATCATGAAGAATATCAATGATGAAAAGTCAAGCAAAGGGGCTGAATTATCATTCATACAATGATAGAAATTCAATCAACAATGAGTGAGCACTAAATTTTAGCATAAGTTGACTAAAATTTTCAATCAAGCAAAAAAATTATACCGAATTCAATCTCTCCATCAACAATAGGCTATGTTCAACACTTGGAATTGGAGAGATTAGAAAAGAGAATGAAATTCATTGATCATTGCTTGATGTTGATGAAGTATGTTGAGATTGATGTTGCATTCACTTGAAGTCTTTACCTATCTTCAAGAATACCAATCTTGAACCAATGTTCTATATATTGGTTGAAGAGTGATCAAATCCCCTTAAATTTAAATCAATGCCTTCAATTATAGTAGTTGAAGATTAATTCAAACTTCAAGAGAATACTCCAATCCTTGGTACAAGCTTGGTTGTTGAAACACTTGAAGTAATTCTTATTAAATGCTTGCTATTCCTATTCAAGAGTGTAGAATGACACAAGATTCTATCATAGTTCAATAATGTTGACCAAGATTTTGTGGAATGGATCTCCTCTTATGTCCCTAAAGTAATTTAGCAAAAAAAGCCCTATGATTAGGAGCACAATGATCTAAGATTTTACAAAGATTTTGATGCTCTACCATAATGGTTGTCAAGAAAGGAGAAATCACTTCAAACTTTGAAGAAATTGTTAAAATCTGAGTTGATCCTTGAGATATATTGCTGAAGAAGTAGCTTGAAGTGTTTAGAGGACAAAAGCACCTTGATATGACCAAGATTTAATCAAAATTTCAAAGGATTCCTATGCTACCTTGTTTATGGCAACCATTGAAGATGGATGAACAAGCTTTGATGAGATAGGGAGAGGGAGAAGCTTAGAGTAAGGCTTTGATATGCCTTAAAGTTTGAGAGAGAAAGCTTGAGATGATTAAAGATGCTTTAGAGATTAAATTTCTTACTGTTGTCTTGAATCTTAGCAAAAGGAAGCGAGATAGATTCTCCATTATTCACCTCTAGGAGTTGAAAGATGTTCAAATCTTGATGGTCCTTCAATGTAGAGTGTGGAAACCTTCATTTAGAGCTGTGTGGTGAAGCATATCTTGTAGGAGAAGCAAGCAAAGAGCAGTAGCAACCAATCTAAAAAATGCGGCACAATCTATGCTAAATACTCAATAGTCTATATGTCACTAAAGGCAAGAGATATGAAACAACCTCAAGAATCAAGCTCTATAATCCTTATCATCAATAGGAAGAAAGAGAAGAAAATTTCAAGCTCAAACCATCCATGGAGCTTAAGGAAACTTGAAGAAGAAGAGGGAAATAAGGGTTTTTCAAGAAAAGTAACTACAATTACCTCATTCTCCAAACTCTAGGAATCCTACTTTGTCCAAGTTGTCTCAAAATTGGTCTATAATGGGGTCATGGCCTGCTAAATTAGCATCCCGACCACCATTCTTTCCATATCCATGTCAATGGTCACCAAAATGACCCCAATTAAGAGCTATAAATCCTGTCTAACTACATATATGACATGACCACACCTTGCATTCAAAATCTAACTGCAATACCTTGTCTTGAATTGATTGTGACTAGATATAGATATGAAATTGATCATCTAACAACAAGACCAAATCCATGCTCTAATACCGATGTAAATGAGCTAGTTACATAGTTCCAAGAGAACATATAAAATGAACAAGAAGCATGAATAAGCCATGATCAAAGTAACCATAGCTATAATCTTTAATTTCATGGAAAAAAGAAATGTAACTAGTAGCAAGGCACACACCCTTTGCAATGGTGGTGCAAGATACATACCCCAATGGTGGGTGTCCAAGAGGAGTCCTCAATAAGATGATTTGATTAATGGCAAAAAAGATTATGGCCATGTTATTCCCATAATGTTATATATCCCCCCTCTCTAGCACTAAGTCCTTGATGATTTATTACAGTGGATAATAGGGAACTCTTATTCTTTCAAGAGCTTCAACCATATCTGTCTTTATTGTCTCACACTTCAAACCAATCCTCTATTCTTTCTCTCTATCCCAAGAAAGAAAAGAATACAAGACTAGCTTCGAGGTGCAATGAACTCACCAAAGTACCTTCTTGCATTATAATAAGCTCCAAGGCTCAAAGATGGTTCCACAATGTCGCACAGAATTCGTGCGGGGGAGGGGGGGTTTGTGAAAAGTCGCTCGTCGCAGGGACGCTTTGAGATGAGAGAAGAACTCAACGAAATAAAACTTATTCAAAAGAATTTTGAATGAGGAAAATAAATTCTTGATTTAAGCAAAATACATGTTCATAGATTTCGAACTGAGTGAGAAGAGAAGAAGGTTGAAATGTCATGATTTGTGGAAAGTTCTTCAAAGAAGGCGAGGAGCAGTAAGCTCCAATCTTCATAGCGACTTGTGATGATGGAAACTTTGATGTAGGTGAGGGGCTCAAGCTGGACCTCAAGTCTTCTCTCCGAAATTCGATGATGGTCTTCGAAGAAGGCAAGGGATTCAAGCTCAACCTCAAGCCTTGCACACACTTGATTTTGATGATGGCCCTTCTCTCCTTGTCCTCCCTTTTATAGTTTTTCTCCACTCCCTTTCACTCATAAAAGCTTAAGACATTCAAACTTAAAGCTTATTGCAATGAAAGAAGCTGAGAGGAGAGAGAAGAAGAGCAAGAAGAAGAAGGAAGAATACTAGAAGAAGAGAGAGAAAGAGAGAAAAGAGGAGAGAAGGAAGGAGGAAGCCATGGAAGGTGGAGATGAAGGTGAAGAGTATGATCTTGATAATCAATGCTTGCCTGAATCTGGGGCTGTTGAGAGTGGAAAAAGACCGAATTTTTGATGCATTTTGAGTGATGTATGGTTGTTAATGGAAGTATTTGAGAGTGTTTCGGATGATATTGATTATATTTTGGAAGCTCATGATGATTCTGAGTAGAGATATGAAGCTTTGTGATGTTCTGATAGATTCTGTTGAGGTTCTGATTGGTTCTGTATACCTTCTGTAAAGCTTCTGTTTTGTTCTGTATGAAGCATGGATTGATGATTGATGAAGATTGAAATCTTTTGAAAGCTTATTGAATAGTTTTTGATAGTTTGGAATGGTTTTAGTATGAGTGATGAGGTTCTGATGACCTTCTGTAACCCTCTGTAAACCTTTTGTAGAGCCTCTGTCTCTGCTCTGTAACTGTTTTATATATGCTCTGGTCATGTACTGTACTCTTTTGTAGATCTTTTGTAAGTGTTCTGTAGAATGTATATGTGACTTTGAAAAGTTTCCTGACTTTTGGAAAGGATGAATCTAAGTTCAAAAGAGCTAAAACAAATGGAAGAAGCAGCTGCTGAAGGACTGAAGAGAAGATTGGAGTGACAGTGATAGCAGTGAGCTATGAAGAGACACTGTAGTGGCTCTGGTGACCTTTCACATCAGACATACCTCTTGGGAGGTGCATCCATGACCTAAGAATGATTATTGAGAGTATTGTAGTGAGGAGATGATGTACTATTGAGAGAGAGAGAGAGAGAGAGAGAGAGAGAGAGAGAGAGAGAGAGAGAGAGAGAGAGAGAGAGAGAGAGAGAGAGAGAGAGAGAGAGAGAGAGTCAATTCTATCAAAACAGTGTAACTGTATATGAGAGATTGAGAGAGAAAACTATGAAGACATTGAAGATGAATACTATGTGATTGATTTCCATTCAAAAATGGTGTATTCATTTATGCTCCTTTTTCTATTGAAGAATTTTATGAAGATATTGTTATGTTCCTTTTTCTATTGAAGAATTTTATGAAGATATTGAAGATTATGGTTGATTCTATCAAATCCGTGGGAGATATCTACTATGATGCTGCGTGAAGATTTGCTGTTTTCTTTGTTTTTGGTTATCAAAAGAATGAAATAAAAGCTTGTTGATGTTACAAGTTATATCTTCTTGCAGTAGAATCCCCTTTTCCTTGGTGTTCCTCTTGGGGCTCCATGTTTTTGGTGCGCAACCGGGGAAGCTTGCCATCAACAAGCATAAGAAGAGGTTGAAAATGAGGGAAATGGCATTGCCAAGAAGAGGAGAATTCAATGGATGTTTGCAAAGTTACTTCTTCCACTAAAGAGTTGGACATTCTCATTATCAAAGCTACTTTCCACAAGAAATTCATCCCACAATGGCGGAAATATATTACCATCATGATGCATGCTCTATGTGGTGGATTGTTTCCTCTTCTTGTTGAAGCAGTAGAAACTTGCATCTTGGTGGCAAATTGTTTGGGAACGAACTGAAGAGCAGAAACAGAGAGAATGACCATCCATGGAAGATTTGGCATTCAGTGAGAAGTTTCCACACATCATCAAGTGGGAGATCGTGAAGAAGCTTCAGGAGTCGTGGTCTGTGGAGGTTCACGAAAACAAGAAGGAACATAGTTGGAATTTGTTCGTGGATGCTCAACAGTAAGATATGTGGGATGCTTGGTGCATTGACAATCTTTTGTTTGTCCAATGAGCAATCCACTGGAAGTTGGTAGACAGAGTGTTTTTCACAACGTACACTGTTGAAACCCTCAGAAGCTGGTATTATTATAATGGCACAACAACGATCCTAAGAAGAATGAGTTTTGATACTTTCAGAACGGAATATCTCCCCCTCTATAGTGGTTTGAAGGCCAAATTCAGAGATGTTGAAAAGAAGGAAGTAGAGGAGATATTGGCAAGAGAATCCCCCAGAGACTGAAGCCTCTCTCTGATTCTATCCTGTTGAGTATTGAACAACTGGTTGGAGCCAAGCCCCTGATGAATGACACAATCAAGAGGCAAGCATTAGAATGAATCCAAAGGTACGTAAGAAGAGAGAAGGCAAAAAGAAAAGCTGAGAACGAGCTCGTAGCAGAAGCCTCCTTTGACGCCCTAAAAGCACTCTTTACGGAAGTCCCCATGGCAACTCAAGGTCTCCTTCCTAGTCAAATTCGTCCTGGAAAGATTAATAACATGCCAGCAAATGTAGTCCCATTGCCAGTTTTTAAGGGAGAGTACAATGAAAACCCTGATCTTCATGTAGCAGAATTTATGGTAGCATGTGTGGCTAACAATGCTAGAACCCCTGAGCATTGGTTAGCAATATTCCCTGCCACTTTCAAGGGCTCGGCATTTCAGTGGTATGAGAGACAAGCAGCAGGAACTTTTGGCACATGGGATGACTTGAAGTTGGCCTTCCTCACTAAATTCAGGGATGAAGGTTTTGAAGAGCGGATGCAAGAGGAGTTCATGAACCTAAGTCATTCCTCTAGAGAAAGAATAGAAGCTTATGTCTTGCGAATGGAATCCATCCTGAAGAGATGGACTAACCATCATTTGGACGAAGGTATTCAGAAAGGAGTGTTTCTCAGAGGCCTACAACTAGAAGTTTGCAAGTTCGTGGAATTGAGAAGACTAGTCAATCTGCAAGCTGCATTGGAAGGTGCAAGATTGCATGACGAAGTTGAAGCAAGGCTGTCAATGACTCTAGGAAGGGGAGTCTTACCTCCTCCCATGCCAGGAATGGTATACCCACCAAATGTAGTCCCAAGGACAATTCCCTACCCCTATCCCCAGATGCAAACAGTGCCGCAATATAATGCACCTAATCCACTGTGGTCACCACAGATGACAGTGCCTCAAATGATGGTTCAACCACAACAACAGTGGCCTACACTTCCTCCAATGGCGACTCAACAACAGTGGAACCCTACCAGCTGGAATCAACAATCCCAAGTCTCAACAGGAGCTCTGAATCAAAATCAGAACAGAGGACCTTCTAGATCAACCCAACCAGTGTATGCAGTAATTACAGAAGCTTCTCAAAATCCTACTACAAGCACTTCAGGAGGTGAAAATCTGAAGGACTACTTATCCAACTCAGTTGCAAGTATCAAGAAAGAGCTTATGGATGTGATTGCAGAGCATCTACAGACGCTGAAGGTGAATACTGCCAATATATCCACCCCTACGAGAACTGGAAGAGATGTGATGCGCTCTAATACATGGTGCGGATGTCATCAAGCGGGACATTTAGCCACTAAATGTACCCGAAAACCAACCATTCATGGAGCCTTATGTTCCTACTGTTTGCAGAAGAACCATACAGAGGATATTTGCTCTCTGAAAGAGATGCATGAACGAAGACAGAAGGATGAAAATGCAAGATTCAACTTGCTAGAATCCAAAATGACAACACAAGATATTGGACCAAAGCCTAGAGAATTTGTTCCTAATTTTGGTCCAAGGAGGTTTCCTTCTCAAAGTTACAGAGGACGACAGTCTAGCGGTGGTCAGAGATCAGAGGTGGAATGTTACAGGCGTGGAGAAAATGGTCATACCTCCTTGAATTGTCCAAACCCTAGACGATTTGTGGATTACAAGCCCTTATGCAGCCGATGCAAAGGTGAAGGCCACACTGCAAAGGACTATCCAAGTCCAACCCCTGTAAAGGCCAGTGCCACTGATAGCCAACAGAAGGTACAAGAGCCTGCCTCCAATTTGGTAGAGTTGAAAGTTGCCGCTATCACGCGCGCCAAGAAGAAGGGACCAATTGTGCAAGAAGAGAACAACTCTCCTACCAAGACTGTGAAGTTCAACCTACCAACAGAGGGACAGAGCAGTACAGAACAGAACAGTGCAGTACAGAGCACTGTAGTGCCACAAAGATCACAGAGACAGTCCCAAAAATACGATCAGAGGTCCAGGAGATAGATGATACAGAAACACCTCTAGAAACAGAGGACGTGCCGATGCTACCATTGTTAGAAGAAAAAGGAAATATGAAAATGGGTGTAGCCCCATTCCCCAGCCAGTTGGAGAAGCCTGTGGATCCTATCAAAGATTATGACTTGGTAAAAGACCTAGATACTTTTAAACCAAACTTAACATTCCGACAGTTTTGCTGATGCTTTCTCCCAGTTGCTAAAAGAAATTCAAAAGCATCTTAACAAGAAGACGTGGACTAAGGATCGCTCCTTCAACAACGACCAAGACTAATAAAGCCCCGAAGCTTGTAAAGGAAGTAGAAGGATTAGTGTATGGATAGAAGGATGCTTTATTTCAGATGCATTGATTGATGGAGGCTCATCAGTAAACATAATGATGGATGTGACAATGAAGGACTTAGGGTTGCAAGGAATTCAACCCACAGAGTGGCTCATCAGATTGGCAGACCAAAGCAGAATTAAATCGTTGGGTATCCTCCCATACGTAAAAACAACCTTTGCAGGAAGAGACTATTGGCTGACCTATCTAATGGTCAAACCAAATTCTTATGGAACCTCATCCCCTCTGCTGTTGGGAAGACTTTGGCTCTTTGAAGCAAGAGCCAAGACAAACTGGTTCAAAGGAACCCTAACCCTAGGTAGAGGACCCAACAAAGTGGTGTTAAAGCTGTATGGATCACAAAAAGGCGATGGATCCACATCCCTCGAAGTTATAACTGACTCCTCCAACGAGGTGACAGATGGTACATTAGGAGATGAAGAGGCTGTTAAATAGATCTTTTCCAAGAAAGTAGAGGCACAGTCCCTAACAATGGGCAATGTAAGCCAACTACCAAGGGGAGCAAAGTCCTTGTCCATGGGAGAATACCTCCTGGCTCAAATCGAATTAACTTCTGAAATCACCTGTGACAGTGAAATAGAAGCATGGATGTACTGTTCTCCTTGTTACATGATAGTCGCAGAGACAGAACAGAGACAAAATAGATACAGAGCAGAGACAGTCACAAAAGCAATAACAGAGACAGTCATAGATATAGAGACAGAGCAGATGCAGAATAGAGACAGAGCAGAAGCAGAGTCAGAGACAGAACAACCAGAGACAGTCACAGAGATAGTGACTGTAACAAATAGAGAAGCAGAAGCAGGTGCAGAGGCAGAAGATCTGGTCTTCTCCTATAGAGCCTCTACAGAAGCAGAGACAGAGCCTCCAGAGGAAGAGAATGAGAATGATGAGGAAGGAAATGAAGCAGGTTATGAGAGTGCAGATAAAGAATTTCCTCTGATAACGGATGATCTTGTTGATGTCTCTATGGAGACCTCAGAGGCCGAAGATCTCAGGGTGCTGGATGGAATGATTATGGTTCCATTTGGGTTGGCCAATGGACCACAAAGTATGCAGAATCTGTATAAGCAATAGATTAAAAGCATAAAAATTAAGTTCACCAGTGGCTCCTGTCACCTTGATTGGTCAGTCCAGAGAAGAGATGATGATGATGCCCCTTGCCAACAGAAGCCAACCCCCCTTAGAGCCATGGCCTCTAGAAGGTCTGTGCTATGTGACATTCCTGGACGCATCCTCTGAAGATGAATCCCTAAGTCCAGAAGAAATCACCACTCCACAGAAGCAAACAAAGCTCTGATACCCTTCCAGCAACCTCAATCGACAAATGAATGATCTGTTCAGAAGGAGGACACTAGTTCTAGTGGAACATCAGATGATGACAGTACTCCTTTAAAAGAGTCAGACCTCTATCTGGAAGCAATCTGTGGGACATTTATCCACGAAGTGGAAGGTGAAAAACAAGTGACGTTCCTGGATACTGATGGTACTGAACGTCACTTGAAAGTGGGTCTCAATCTTCCGGAAGGAGAATTAGTGGTCCTGTGAGACCTACTCAAGACGTATTTGCTTGGTCGTACAAAGACCTAAAGGGGATTGATCCCACAGTATGCCAACATCACATTGACCTAGAGCCTGATGCCAAACCTATAAGGCAAAGACAAAGGCGTATGGATCCTAATTATTCTACTCTGGTGAAGGCTGAATTATTGAAACTTCTTGAAGCCAAGTTCATTTATCCCATGGCTAACAGTGAATGGGTTTCACCCATTGTGGTAGTACCCAAGAAGAACAGGAAACTTCAAATATGTGTGGACTTTTGGAAGCTCAATTCGAAGACGAAGAAGGACCATTTCCCTATCCCTTTTATAGACCAACTGTTGGACACAGTGGCAGGCCATGAGCTATATTCTCTCTTGGATGGATTCAGCGGATATAACAAAGTCTAAATTGCAGAAGAGGACCAATCCAAAATAACCTTCACCACAGAATGGGACACCTATGCCTATAGAGTGATGCCATTTGGGCTCTGCAATGCTCTTGCTACCTTCCAACGAGTAATAATGGCCGAGTTCCAGAGTCATTTGCATGATTTCGTTGAGGTGTATCTTGATGACTTCTGTGTTTATAGTTTGATCCGTGAGCATTGGGGACACCTAGAGAAATGTTTTGACAGATGCCGAGAGTATGGGATTTCTCTCAACCCCGACAAATGTGTCTTTAGCGTCTCCTTAGGAGTTCTCTTGGGCTATGTTGTCTCGACACAAGGGATTGCAACAGACCCGGTGAAGATTGAAAAGATTGCCGCCATGATAGTACCAACAAAACTCAAGCAATTGAGAGGATTTCTTGGCCATGTGGGCTACTACAGAAGATTTATTACACATTTTGCAACCAAGGCAGCCCCTCTCCACAACCTCCTAAGAAAAGATGCGGATTTCCTTTGGATTGATGATTGTGAAGAGGCCTTTAATACCCTAAAACAATGCCTTATCTAAGCACCTATCTTACAGCCTCCTGACTGGATGAAGGAGTTCCATGTGCGCACAGATGCATCAGTTGAAGGGCTAGGTGCTGTCCTATGTCAAAAGGGCCCCTCTAAATTAGATCAACCAATATATTATGCAATTCGGAAGGTTAGTGATAGGGAACGGAACTATACAATGATAGAGTTTGAATGTTTGGCAATGCTATTTGTGCTAGAGAAGTTTCAACACTATCTACTGTCAACACATTTCAAGTTCTATGTAGATCATGAAGCCTTGTCCTTCTTGATGAACAAAGCAGATGTTAAAGGACGACTGATGAGATGATTGATACTATTCCAAGAGTTTGATTTTGAAGTGGTCACTAAGCCTGGCCATTCTGATGTCCTAGCCGATCATCTATCACGGATCCCTCAAACAAAAGAAGAGGAATAGGATGATCCTGACCTTTCTGATGCTTCTTTGTTTCTAGTTGAAACAATTACTCCCTGGTATACAAACATAGTCAACCTCTTGGCAACTCAACAACATCCTCTTGGCATCTCAAGCCGTGAGAAGAAGAAGCTTCTGTTAAAATCAGCCCCCTACACCTTGCTAGGCAGTGCATTGTACAAGAGAGGCAAGGATGAAGTGCTATGAAGATGTGTTGTAGGGGATGAAATCAGCATAATATTGAAAGCATGCCATGATGAACCATGTGATGGACACTTTGTAGGAGAAGCGATAGCCAGGAAGGCATTGTTAGTAGGATACTGGTGGCTGACCCTCCACAAGGATGCATATGACTACTGTAAGAGATGTGATGCTTGTCAGCGAGAATGGGGAAACCCACCAAAATGAGTGCCATGCCACTGCAACCTATTCTTCCCCTAAAGCCGTTCGAGAAGTGGGGGATTGATTTGTGGGTCCCATTGATCCCCACCTACTAGACGGAAGTAGAACATATACATCTTAGTATGTACAAATTATGTCACAAAGTGGTATGAAGCTAAAGCCTTGAAGCGGGATGATGGTAACAACATAGTCATGTTCATGTACGAGAATATTATCACCCATTTTGGTAGTCCCCTCGAGCTGGTAAGTGACAGAGGTACTCATTTCCTTAACAAAATCATGGAGGAGCTAACAGAGCTGTATAAGATCCGCCATCGCAAGTCCACTCCTTATTACCCCAGAGCCAACGGCCAAGTTGAAGTCACCAATCACATCCTTTGCTCGATCCTAACAAAAACGATTGCTGCACATCGTCACGAGTGGGACGATCGACTTACAGAGGCCGTCTCGGCATACAGAACCTCTCATAAGGCAACTATAGGACATACCCCTTTCCAGCTAGTGTATGGTACAAAAGCCATCTTCCTTGTTGAATTGGAATTTCTCTCTTTGCGAGTGACAGTTAAAGAACGCTGGGACATGATGAGTCACTTCAACGCCGCCTCTTGCACTTGGAATGTTTGGATGAGATATGGTGGATAGTCCTACAGTGCATGGAAACCACTCAAGCATAACACAAGGCCTATCATGATAGTTTCATCAAGCACAATGAGTTCAAAGAAGGTGATCTTGTCCTAGCCTATGATTCGAGATTTGGCAAGTTTCTTGGCAAGCTTCAACGCAAGGTACTTGCTGTCAATCCTAACGGCTCTGTTTAGGTGTAGAAGACCGTTGATGCCTCTCATGATCCTTTCCTGATTAATAGCTATCGTCTGAAGAAGTACTTCCCTCCCTGTGGATCTTGACAATCACAGTCGACCTACCCTCCCCCTTTTGGGTGTCGCACTATCCTTCTCGTCGTGCTTTTGATACCCCTTATGATTCTCCTTATGAGGCGGTCTCGTTCTGCTAGCCCCTCATAGATACATTTCAACCCGACCTTGTTCTCTTCTCGTCTGATCCAACAATGGTGGCGAGGTTGGTCCTGACACATGGTATTTCTACCATTATCTTTTTTCACAGGAAAAAAAACAAGAAAAAAAACAAACAAAAAGAAAAGAAAAGAAAAGAAAAAAACAAAGCAAACAAAAGTGTTATGGGAGAAAAGGAAGAAATTCCCTGTCATAACAGGCCTCGTTCCAAGAAAAGGTGGAAACACCCTTGGGCGGGAAGCTGACTGTGGAAAAGGTGGTAACACCCCGCAGTTCAGGATAGCTGACTCATTAGCAGAACCTTTTCAGCAAGTAATTTGAAGCCACCTCCCTTGGTGCGCTGTCTCTGCAATATCAGTCTATCTGTCCTTCTTAACAAGACGACATTTCTTACAAATCATTGAAGTATGAGATTTGTAGGCTGCCTCCTTGGGTATGCCTCATCTTCAAGATCCCGATGACAACAACAGCCGGCATGATCTTCATCACCAACCCTTTGAGTGATGTGAGCTTTCATCCTAATAGGATGGGGATGTGAGTATGGGCTGCCCTCTGTATCTTTCAACAGAGAGTGAGACAGAGGGTGGGGTGAGTGACCAATCTTTTCCTTCAAATCAAATGAGAAGTGAGATGTGTGAACGGAGTGTTGCATGCATGGGATGGGCCTCTCAATGCACAATGCGACTTGTTCTTGTGCATTGTACCATAAGGCTCCCTGGCCTTCCGTCTTGCATTGTATGCTGGCACAGGGTGGGATGCACAGTTGCTCCATCAATTGCGCACAAGGCATACAAGCTCTACACAAGTGACAGTGAGGATTACATCAATGGGTTTCAGGAATGGGCTGCTCTCTGTATCTTTCAACATAGCGTGAGACAGAGGGTGGGCTGAGTGTGACTGGCGTTTCTTTAATCAAGTATTGAGAGGTGAGGATTGAGGGACGTTACGATAATTGGAGTCAGGTACGTTTCTGTTTCCCTATGCACCCACGGGATGGGTCTCTGCCATCAGCATAGGACACGTCACTTTGTTTTGTACACTGCACTTTAAGGCTCCCTGGCCTTCCTCCTTGCACCTATGTCAGATGGGTTGGATACATTGATGCACCATCAATTGTGCACCCTGGCATACTCTCTCCACACCATCCCCTTGTCGATTCCTAAACCAAGTGTGAGATCCGGGTTCCATCATCATTTCCTCGAGTGATGTTAGTAATGGGGCGAGTGGTTGCTCTTTCATTCCATTTGAGTGCTCGGGAGTTGCGTGCGCAATATCTCTCGTCATCGATGAATTTCTTGTGATTCATTCAACCAGCTATCTCCCTGGGTGCTGCGGCGTGGTCCCTGCCACGAAGGACGTGTGTTGTGAAGACACCTTGTTACCTCCTGCAGAGCCGACAACGATACAAGATGCAACCTCGATAGTCGACATTACTCATCGGCAATTTAGGCCAAGTTTTTCTAACCCTACACCTTATGTTTCTTAGTGACGGTCATGTCTTAAGTGTGGGGACATTCGTGATGGGTCTAATGTGTGGTACTAGGTCCTTGATGTTCGATTTACCCTTCCTATTAAGGTCTTAAGTGTGGGGATGCGTCCTTGCACATCACTTCTACATATCATCATGGAAATACATCTATCAATCTCCAAATGTGAAAATTCAATTTTTATGCTCTAATGGGTCCCTTCCCCACTCCTTCGTTCTATTTCACCCTGTCCTCGGAGCTGTTCCTTGACTGTTTGCCTTTATTCTTTATTTTGTGATTTTTCTAAGTGAACGCACCCTACATTCACTGAGACTCACATCCAACCTTACAGCCCTGTTTGTCCCTTTGAACTGCCCATTTTTCCTTTTTACTAATCCTTGTTCTGATCGATGTTTCTTGAGTTATTAATTTTTGAAGCAATTCTTATAAATTGGACGATTTTCCATGTGAACGTGACTTTATTGCTTCGGAACTCTGATCTGATGTGCCAACCCTACCCTACCCATTCCCTCTGACATTTTCCCTTCTTTCTCCGTGTCATTCCGATGCACGGTTCATCCGCTATTAATTTTTGCGGATTTTTGGGCCCTTTTCGTGCTTATTTTTCACATTTTTCCATGTGAACATGTCCTATTTGCACCGGAATTCCATTTTAATTTGACAGCCGTGTCCTGCCAATCTTTCCTCTGCTTTTTCCTTTTCTCTCCCCCCTCTTTCGACTATCGGATTTTTCGTTATTAATTTTTTCGAGTGTTTTTGGGTGTCTTTTTCGTGTTTTTTCCAAATGAACCCCTTCTAATTTCCCCCAAACTGAGTTTTCATGCATCGGCCCTATGAATCCCTTTATTTCGGACATTTTTCCTTTTTATTGTCCTCTATTCTGGTGCACAGTTTTTCTCATATTAATTTCTGAGTCCATTTTCAAGTCTGTTTTTGGGGGTTTTTCCATGTGAATGCATCCTATCTTGATCAGAATTATGTTTTGCTGCAATAGACTTGTTGGGCACATTGTTCTGCACATTTTTCCTTCTTTCCGCACTTCGTTCGACACACGGATTTCCCTGTATTAATTGTTTTAACGTTTCTTGTTAAGTGTTTTCAAGTCTGTTTCTTGCGTTTTTCCCATGTGAACACCTTGATTTTGCCCCCGAACCAATGTCTCATTTTTCTATTATCTTCCTCTCATCTCCTGACACATTTTTTCTTTTTACGGTTTTTCGATCCAACGTACGATTTGAGTTTTATTAATTTTTTTCATTTTTGCCGTGTAGCCGTATTTCTCGTGTCACGCGTGAATGCACCTGTTTTTGGTTTGACGTGCCTCGGGACGTCCCCGTGCCCTCGGTGCCTTGCGCATCACCGTCCCTGCCTCGTCTGATCCTGCCGATGCAAATTTTTTTAATTCCCGCCCCGCGCATGCGCACGGGACGAGGGTGCGCTCCTTTTTCACACCCATAACAAATTTATCTTTTAAAAAAACCACATTTAAAAAAAACCAAAAAATAATAATTAAATAAATACATTAAAAAAACACACCCACCTAAAAACACCAATAATTAAAAATAAACAAAAAAAATAAACCCACATAAACAAAAAAAAAAAACGACACACACACTAATAATACTAATACTAATATTTAAAAAAAACACACACGAATCGAAACAAAAGCGAAAAAAAAAACACAACGGTTACCTGATCTGTCGCCTCGTCGTCCTTCGCGCCCCCTCCCTCATCGTCCTTTGCGCCCGTCGTAGCAAATGTTGAAAGCGCACGGTGGTCGCAGGGACTCGAACATCCACATCACCGCAGGCACGCATCTCCTTCTCCCATGCCACTAAGAGCCGCCACTGCCTCCTTTCCCTCTCCTCCCTTCGCCTCCACCTGTCGCACCGCCTGCCTTTCTCTCGCCCTCCTCCTCCCCACCTCCTCACTGGGCCTCCTCCTCTCCGCCCTCTCCCGTTCATCGCCTGCCTTCCTCTCGCCCTCCTCCTCCCCACCTCCTCACTGGGTCCCCTCCGCCACCTCCTCCTCGTCCTCCTCATCCTTCCCTCCACCACCTACGGCCGCCTCCTCCTCTCCTTCCCCCCACCCTCCTGCCCTCCCGGCCCCTCCAAACTTGGGCCCCTCCTTCCCAATTTGGGCCCCTCCCTCCAAACTTGGGCCCCCCTCTCCAAACTTAGCCCCTACCCAACCCCAGTTAACTTAACCCCCTACCCAACCCCAGTTAACTTAAGCCCCCTACCCAACCCCATTTAACTTAACCCCCTACCCAACCCCAGTTAGCTTAACCCCCTACCCAACCCTAGTTATCCTAACCCCTAACCCCCAGTTACCCCTTCCCAAGCCCCCTTTCCCACCCCTTTTCACTTCTCCCCCTCTAGGGCCCCTTCCCACCCACCCCCCCCCCCCTCCACCCGCAAACCCCCTGCCCTCTCCCTCCCCTGTTCCCACGTTGTGTGACCCTTTCGGTGTGTGTGAGTGTACGGGTGTGGCTTGCAAACGTTCACGCGCGGGGATGCGCGTTCGACTTGCCTGTGCGGTGGTTGCAGACGTTCCTATGTAGTTGCAGTCATTACCAGCCGTTCCTATACAGTTGCAGTCATTACCAGTCGTTCCTATGCAGTGACGCGCATTTCAAAACCCGCAAACACCACTAACAACAAATATAAAAACACATAAAACTACACAAAAAACACAAAACAATTCAAAAATTCATTAAAATTCATTTAAAACCCAAAAAAATTACCAAAAAAATTCTAAAAAATTTTCAACATTGCTGAAATCATTTGGAATATTTCCTAAAGTGGGAATTCAAGAAAATAAATTGCAAAAAATTCAAAATTTTAGAATTCTTTCAAAAATATATGCATAATGAGTAAAATTCATTAAAAATTGGTAAAAATTCAAAAATATTTCTAGAAAAATTTCAAAAAATTTCACAAACCCCATTGTCTCTTTTGAAAATAATTTCTCAATTGGAAATGCTTCCATAAATGGCCAAAGTATTATTTGAAGCCAAAATCCTAAATTTTAATACTTCACCTCATGAAAATTCATTTTAAATTCCAAAAATTAGTTGAAAAATCATGGATAAATTCAAACGCATTGTTGACACTTGTTGGATTGCTGAAATTCCACTCTTACACTTCACAACATATTCATATATCCTATATCTTGTTTAATTATTAAAAAAAACAAGAAAATAATAAAAAGAAATTAAAAAAACAAACAAACACAACCAAACACTATACACAATACAAACACACCTAAAATACAACTATTAAAAAAATAAAAATATAAAAATAAAACAAACACACAGGTGTTTTTTTTTTCAGTCAGTGTTTTTTGCTTTTTCTGACTGGATTCCTTGCATTTGGGACTACTAAGTGCGCCTTCAGTCTATTGCATACACACCCCTACCAGGTATTTATTTTTGTGCTTTATTCATTTTGGTCATCCCTTAACCACAATTAATTGCTAAAATGAACTTTATTCACCCACTTTTTCACGCGTGCTCGCGTTAACCACACAGTTTCTAATAATTAAAAATCAACCAACCGTTTACTTTGCATGCGCTACGCGCGCTTCAGAGGCACCTTAATTTTTAATTAAAAATGAACCAGCCGTCACAAAAAAGCACGCATTGGCAAAAAATCGCTCCACATTACCATTAATTTCTAATTAATAAATTTGCATTTAGAGACCCCAGTCTGGGAATCGCAGTCAGGGTTTCGTTTAAGCACCGCTTCACCTTAATAAATTGTAATTAAAATTTTAAGAAGGAACCGCCGTTTTCTTATTAAGGTTTATAGCCTAATAAAATTTCACCCATTGTCAATAATTTCTTAAAATGAACCCTTCATTAAAACCATTTCCCATCACTACACTTTTTTCCCCCTTTTTAATACACATGCTTCATAAATGGGACTAATCGAATGGTAGATCCTCAGCCTAGCATGCTTGACAAGCAGATATTAGATGTAATCATTGAGGGTAAGAAAAAGCCACTAGTGTCGGAGGAGCCTTTGATTGTGGCAAGGTTAAATGCTCAACAAAGCAAATGGCAAAATCATCTAACAGCCACAAGCAAATCTTCCAGCCAGTGTCAAAGCCACTTAAGAGTCCCAAGTCTCCTACATCCTCTTTTCCTAAATGGAGAAAGGAAGCATAATAGCAGTCGTCAAGTGCAGCTACTCAATCCCAATCTCTATCTCCATCTAAGCTTCCAAATGTCCAAGAGGTGGGACATGACATACCCTGTAGCTCTCGGCCCAAGGATGTGCTTGTACAACCTAATGTGACTAGATCAACTGATGCTCGATCTACACAAGTGAATGATCAAGGGGCAACAAAAGACACACCCACTTCCGATCTGCATGAGGACCTAACACTGCAATCTACTAATAGTAGCCGGTCCACTGAACTAGCTGCTACTACTTCCAATCAAGGATCACAGCAGTCACAGCCTTTGGCCGTGATGACACCCCTTGTGCCGAAGACGTCCTTAGCAATTCACCCATGGAAGAGGCGTCACAACCAATATCCTTGACACCTCTAGCACTTCCAAAGCACCTAAATCCTAGGCTTGAGGAGAAATCTCTCAAAGAGGTGGCAAAGGAGAGGACGCATCTGACCAATCAACCTAGCAAGGCTGTTCAGCAGGTCACAGTTAAGTCCCATGAGAGCACACCAGAGAAAGAGGGTGCTAAGGCCCAACCAAACTCATCAACGATTGACCTAGTTCAGGGTCCCGAGTCCTTAAGGGAGACACAACAATTTTCCAAGAAAAAGAGGACAAAACAACAGAAACAACAGCAGTTGCAAGTGGTGGTAGATGCCAAGACAATCAAGACCAAGAGCACGGAAGAACTTGGGAATAAAGCATTAAGTCTACCCACTAAGGAACCCAGTGCCATCTTCCCTAACAACGGTGAAACCTCAGATACATCCATGTGTTCTGATAAGTCAAAGCAACCATCATTATCAGCGGTTGCTTGCAACACTCAATCCATCGACAACAGAACTCACATTGACCAATCAAGAATGGATACAACACTGTCACAATAGGATGACAAATCTATATTAGTCACATCCAAGGAGAACCATGACACAATAGCAGCAAAACCTCAGGAAAAATGCACAAATCCCGAGAGCATAAGCAATCCTAGCGTTGACCAATCTTACTCATCTAGGCCTGAGGCCCAGGTATGCTTATGCCTAGGGAAACTCCTAGAACCTTGCATGGGATAGCAACCGAGCAAGCCCTTGTTGAACATAGAAGTGTCATAGAATGCTTAACTGAGTTGGATGCTAAAATCAAAGTATTTGCACGTGTCTACGTCCTTGCGGACATGGGTGCATTCCCTAAGGAGCAGCTTGAAGAATACTTTCCATTTCCCCTATCCTAGGAAGAGCAAGAACATCTTGACGAGCACTATGACAGGCTCCTGCATGAACGCATGCGACTCACCTCTAACGAGGAAGTCGATGAACTGTGCTTAACCGTAACATTCAATGATGTACTCTGCCAACCAAATCTCTTAGAAATAGAGCAATTAAAGCGAGAAATAGAGGGTCGAAGTCAATTTGAAAAATTTTGGTTTGAAAGCCATGTTGCAATGGCCGAACTTGGGCCCAGATTATGACAGTCTCAAAGGAGCAATTGGCTAAATGGCCTTCTCAAAGAGACCCAACCTATGTGGTGCCAACTTCCTTTCGAGTACTGACTACCATTTGGGGTACAGACTCAGCTAGAACTAGCTGAGAGAACTCTCTGGCTGATAAGCTTCTCTCCAAGGAAGAGTTACATGTCATCAGTAGACTCGGACAAGGTACCATGCTACTCGATGTTGCAAAATATCTATCATTATTGAGTAAGTTGCCATGAGTACTGGATGCGTGTGCCACACTCCAGTACAATCTTGAGTTCTACAATTGTTTTTTATCCTCATGAAGTGACATGGATTCATAAATGTGTACATAAATAAACAATGAGTCTTGTGACATGGTATATATAATATCAACACACATAAGCAATGATAGTCAAGCGCAAGGAGAATAGTTGGGTTTGATAGGCTGAGCTCCTCAGGTCCTCCTTTCAACACACATTTAGAAGTCGTATGACCATTCCCGCCTCCAAATGGAGGGCATGCAACCCTCATTATTGCCATAGGAAGCCCTGACCAACATCTCTGATGGTGTAGATGGGGCACTGCCCCCTTCTATACACCTTTCCCCTTTTCGGTCTGTCCTTCCGAGGAGAACGAGCCCTGCTCCACTCCATGACAACCAGTCCATGCAACTTTGCATAAGCCAAGATTTGCTAATGGCTGGAATACGCCTTGTAGTCCAAGCAAGACGAACATCATCATGGGGGTCTTCCCTCTACAACAAACACTGCATGCCTCACCTCGCCTCTCCTGCTCATATGCGCTTGATAATCCACTATTTAATCCCTTTCATGCAAATAATTCTATCCTGCCTCAAAGCCTAACATTGATCGCATTTTGCAGATTTCCTCTACAGTAGCCGTCATGGAACACCCAATGTAGTTGGCTTGCAACGACACTATTCGCCGTCGGAGGGAGCATGCGGCACAAGCTCCTCCGCCAGAATGCTATGTGCCTATCCTTAAAAGGTATGCAAAGAAATGAGGCCCCAAGCGACACTGTCTTGGACGCAGGCCAAAAACTTCCAAGGCCAGGAAAAGAGAAGCTCAGGGGAATGCTCGGGGAGTGGCAACCCCTATCGTGCAGGCCCTCCCTAGAAGCTCGGGCACTAGGTGCTCAAAAGGAGGAGAAGGAAGCTCGATTCAAGAAGGAATTTGATGAATTATTTCGAGGCATTCTTGAGATCGAGGCGGCCAGGGACTATACCTTTTGGGTCCCAACCAATGTCTTCCCTGCCTAGCTTGCCAGGAGCCCACCACCGGCACAGCCCCAATTGCCCTAACCACCCAAATTCACCCCACCTGATATAAATCAAGTAGGCCCTATGTTGTATGAGATGCTTGCCAAATGCCATCCTATCACAACTTTTTGTCTTTAAGTGGTTAAAGGGGCAAGCCTCCCCCAACTGTACAAACCTTTCTTACTACTAATACATGGCACGTCTTTAACAAGCTCAGATGAGATGCATCGCAATCAACACCATAGGATTTAGATGAAGTAATAAATTTTTGTGTTGCAGTTGTTGTCATAATTGACGCATGTGATTTACATATACTCTCACAAAGCGTCAAGTGGATGCAGGATGACACAGGTCTTTGTACAAAAGTGTTCAACGCCCAAGTCACTGCAAGACCACCAACCTCACAAGAGCCATGACGGAAGCCTCACCACCGGAAGCGAAAATCACCCTTGCGATCATCCACATTGCATGGCCCACAGCGTGATTAGTGGCCACTTTCTCTTTCTAGGTCAAACTACACCGGGCACTCATGGCAGCTGTTACTCAATTGTACCAACATCGCACGTTCCAAAGAGGGTAACAAAATCTCAAGTGTCTCTCCCCATCTCAACAACTTCTTCTCTAACAATGAAGGTAGGGCACAATCATCATTGTAATATCCATTTCTTGAGCCTTCGAAGCTCGACATCTCCCAACCCATTCAAAGGCTAATAGTCTCAACATATTGCAATGGTTGTACTCAGGAAAGTCCAAAAAAAAAGAAAAGAAAAGAAAAGAAAAAGAAAAAGAAAAGGGAAAAAAGAAAAGAAAAGACAAGAAACGAAAAGCTAAAGCAGCACCCATGATCACAACACAGCACCTAGGGGTCCTCAAATTAGGTATGTCTAGTGACCTTGGTCGATTGGTTCCGTCCTTAGTCCCCTAGCCCTCTAGCATCACCCACAATTGTTTAGGGCACATCAAGGGCATGACATACCCAGGGAGCTTGTCTCGCCTATGGTTAGACCTGTCACCCTGACCCATTTGCATGATTCCCTCTTGCACTTTGCCTTAATATCATTGCAATCAATCGTGGTAAGCACCACACGAATGGCCATGAAAAGTACACCGTCCTCATCATGCAAGTCCAATAGCTACTAGCTATCAAAAGTGTGGTATCCCTATGTTCAATTATGCTACGTTGTGCAGTCACAACGCAAAGGATGTCTCATACACCTTCACATGTACTTCTTCTCAACATGGACAACTTTGCTTCATCCACACATGGTTATGAGAAACCAGCCCGTGGTATTCTAACTATGTAATATCTAAGTATGCACGAGCACTCACATAATATCTGCATCGAAACATATACATAGTTTGGGTCCTCAAGTACAGGACAATACTCTTAGCTTGCTTAGAGTTCGGCCTGTCTCCCAAACTAATTGAACTACGTCTTGTGCATGATAAAGAAGACTAGCACTACCCCTAGGGAGAGACCACATATGAGAGGTTTTCAATTGTAGGTATTGAAGACTCCAACGAAAGTGTCATTCACTCTTCCTTAATATTCAACTTTGAATTCTTATCCTTTATCATCCTGCAAGCTGGCCAAGAATCGTCATGTGTAGAATCCCCAACAAACCAATACTTGTGTTGGCAATCAGTGCAATTCCCAACAAAGAATAACCCTACCACCAACTCCAACAACCCTACCACCAACCACCTAGGCCACCAATGTGCCCCTAATGACCTTCCTCCACACCACCACCAACACTCCTCCAGGGCAACCACAGACGTCCTTACCACCCGCATCTTTGGTGCAGGCTCAAGCCTGCTACCTATGACTGTGAGTGCCATGGGACTGGCACTCGTCTAGGAGGGGGGTAATGTTAACGGTCAGACACAAGGTGGAAAATCTGGAAAATCTAAAGCGGAGGACAAAGACCAAGGTAAAAGTGAAACGGAAGACGAAGGCGTACCAAGAAAAATATGGAAGCACAAGAAGTGTAGAAAAGTCCTAAATAAAGGAAAAAGACGCGCAAGAAAAAGTGAAAGTCAATACTTTTGTAAAAGGGCGCAAGCGTATCATGGTTTAATTTAAAGAGCGCTGGACTCTCACCCGTGCAATTTGTAAAGGTAGATGGGTGGTAGGAAGCAAGCTAAGAAGAAAGAAGGACAATAGGAAAAAGGGCCCAGGCCACGGCCGACCATGTAAAAAAGGGGATAAGGGGATGACTGTCCAAAAGGGATTTAGGGTTTTGTATATAAAGTTGAAAAGTGAATAAGAAGCTCATTCTTGTATGTGGCCAAAAGTGGCTCTCCTCTTCTTCTTCTTCTTCTTGTTCTTGCTTGCTTGAGCTTGTGCTTGAGAGAGGGAGTGTGAGAGTGCGAGGGAGTGAGTGTGTGAGAGTGAGGGACTGGGGAGGAGAAGCTCTCAATCTTCTCCTCTCTTCTTCTCTTCTCTTCTCTTCTCTTGTCTTGCTCCTGGCAATGGAGCTTGGAGTGTGGAGCTTAGGGATGGAGCTTGCTTAAAGCTTGCACTTGGATCGTGGAGCTACCGGAGTGCGCGGGAGAGGAGGTAACTCGGTCGGCATGGAGGTAAGCTCACTACACCCGTAGATATGGATGGCGCATCGGCTATGTGAGAGGTAGCCATTAGTGCTCGGCTTGGAATGCTTGAAACAATAAGCAATCTGTGGGTCTTGGTGGTTGAGCGAAAGCTCCCATAGAGGGGCTGCAAGAGGCCAGCGGCCCTGAGTGTACTATTCTTGTTCTGTTGGCGTGGAACACATTTGGTCACAAAGTCCTTGACATCCCTCCATAAGCCTTTCCAATGAAAGCTTTTAGTAATCATGTTATATGTTTTGAAAACACCCAAGTGACCAGCAGTGGGGCAAGAATGCATCTCTTCCATGATCTTGTGCATGAAGGGGGAAGTGTGGGGGATGATAATCTTGTCATGGGACCAAATAAGGCCATGCTTAAGCTGATATTGGGAGTTTTAAGCCATGACCCCATGCTGTAATTTCTAAAAGCTTTTAGTAATCATGTTATATGTTTTGAAAACACCCAAGTGACCAGCAGTGGGGCAAGAATGCATCTCTTCCATGATCTTGTGCGTGAAGGGGGAAATGTGGGGGATGATAATCTTGCCATGGGACCAAATAAGGCCATGCTTAAGCTGATATTGGGAGTTTTAAGCCATGAACCCATGCTGTAATTTCTGAAATTTGTGGCTGAAGTGATCATCTAACAAGTAAGCCTCTTGAAGCTCTTCAACCCAATCACTGTGCGATTCTGAGATAGAGGACACTCTGCATGCCCACATTCGAGAGAGTGAATCAGTCACAATATTATCCTTGCCCCGAGCGTGTGAAATATCGAAGTCATAGTTCTATAAGGTTGCCACCCATCGCCATTGGTTAGGAGTCAAAGTAGACTGAGTCAAGAAGTACTGGAGGACTCGGTGGTCGCTTTTTACTTAGAAGCGGCTGCCATACAAATAGTGGTGCCATTTCTTGATGGCATGGAGAATGGCCAACATCTCGTGGTCATATACATTCATTTGCATTTCTTTCTCATCAAGCTTGCAGCTCTTAAATGCAATCACACCATGCTCTTGCAACAACATTGTACCAATTCCCTGACCACTTGCATCACAATGAATGGTAAACAGCTTAGAGAAGTCAGGGCAAACAAGGATGGGGACTAAAGTAAGCGTGTCCTTTAACTATTTGAAGCTATGATCTAGAGTGGCATCCCAAAAGAATGACTCCTTTTTCAAGCGATCAGTCAAAGGTGCTGCAATGGTGGCATAGTGCTTAATGAAGCGTGTGTAGAATGAAGAGAGACCAAGGAAGCCACACAAAGAAGTGGTGCTGGAGGGAGTGGGCCAGTCTCTAACATATTGCACCTTCTTCGGGTCAGCCTATATACCATTGTTGCTCACAATGTGTCCCAAGTACTCCACAGATGTATGCATGAATATGCATTTTCTCTCCTTAGCAAAGAGTCGATGCTCTCTCAATATGTCAAAAACATGTGTCAAGTGCTCCGTGGATGACTTGCTGTAAATGAGGATGTCATCAAAGAAAACAAGCACAAACTTGAATAGAAAGGGATGTAGGATTTTGTTCATCAAAAGGTAGTGGGGGCATTAGTCAACCCAAAAGGCATCACTAGAAAATGATAGAGTCCACGATTAGTCCTAAAGGCCGTTTTGAACTCATCTCTTGCCCGCATGCGGATCTAATTGTAGCTAGAACGCAAGTCAATCTTAGTAAAAAAGCATACTCCTTTCAACTCATTTAGCGAATCATCAATCCATGGGATGGGATAGCGGTTCTTCACTGTAATTTTGTTCAAATCTCTGTAGTCAATGCACATGCGAAAGGAGCCATCTTTCTTTTTGACTAAGAGGACAGGGGATGCATAAGGGGAAGAAATCGGCTCAATAAAACCCATCTCTAACAACTCCTTGATTTTCTTTGCAACCTCTTCACGCTCACACTTGGAGAGTCTATAGGGGGTTTATTCATTGGCTTGGAATGGGGCTCTAGGTCAAGTGGGTGGTCTACTTGTCTCTTGGGAGGGAGGGATGTAGGCATCTGAAATAGGTCATTATATTCCTCAAGTAAGGCCTACAAGGCTGAATCATGAGATATTGCAGAGGGCTGATCAGAATTTTCCTGATTTAATTGCAAAATAAAGATTTGTGAGCATTTCTTAAACTCCCGTTTAAGTTGCTTTGATGTACTGAGCTGAAAATCAGCATGATCTTGAACTCCCTCTAGGTGGATAGGATGTCCATGCTTCATAAACTCCATGTAGAGCTGAAAGAAGTCCATCACAATCTTCCCCAATTGTTTCAACCAATCACAGCCCAAGACAATGTCAATGGGGCCCATATCTAAGGCAATCAGGTCAACCAGTGCCACATAATTTTCAGCCAAGCATAAGGGAACTGCAGGACATACATGTGTGCTGATTTCTTCTTCTCCATTTGCTACTTGGACCTTCAAGGGGTGGTGTAATGCCATAGGGATGCATTTCAACTAATCAATGGCTGATTTATTGACAAAACTATGAGTGCTTCCACTATCCACAAGGATAAACACATGCTTTCCATTGATACTGCCTTGAATGCGAAGGGTACTGGGGCTGCGGGAACCCGTCCAAGCATCTAGGGAGATTGAGCAAAGGGAAGTGGGAGGTGGGTGGGATGTCAAATCAAGTATCTATGATGGAGCACCACCTGGGTCAAAGGGAAACCCATCCTCAGGGTCATAGAACTGCTCGTGATCAACATCCTCTATAGGCTCAGCCTAGTCAATGGGCAGGTCATCCTCCTTAGTGTGCCAATCTTCCATGGCATACATGCTATGAACTTTGACCTTAGCTGTCTTGTACTCACATTTGGAGGCGTGATCAGCAGTGTGCTTATCTCCACACTTAAAGCATAGGCCCTTTTTCTTTCGTTCCTTCACAACATCTGGGGGAATGAACCGTTGGTTACTGGATCCTTGGTATGGTGATTCAGTGAATTGTTTATTTTTAGCATTCCTATTTTTAGCATTAGAGCCCGATGCTGGACCAAAAGTGCCCATTTTTCTTTTAGCATGGAAGGCGGGATAAGTGGGTACTTTGGGGTTGTTATTAGGCATAGAAGTGCCTCTAAAACCACCTCCATATGGGGCTAATCGTGAAGGAATGCGGGGCTGTCCAACACCTTGCTAAAAATGCTCGTTCTTATGGTACTTTCTTGCATATCTCTTAGCCAATTCGATTGCATCAAACAGTATGGTAGGTTTTTGGGCCATGACATCGATCAATAGGCTCAGTTCCAACCCATAGATGTACTTGTGCAATTTAGCATTGTCGCTAATGCTCTCCATATACATGGTCAAATTCATGAACTGATTTGTGTATTCATGTACAAGGAGGTTACGCTGGTCAAGAGTGTACCATCGTCTTGCCAATTGTTCTTTTTCCACAGGGGACACAAAGACTTGGACTATATGCATTTTAAAATCTTCCCAGTCAATGAACTGCCGATTCTCTTAATTGATATAGCGCCACCATGTGTGGGCAAACCCTTCCAAGTGGAGAGAAGCAAAAAGTATTTTCTGATCATCAGTGCGGGGGTAGATATTGAAGTAGGACTCCAATTTGGACGTCCATTCCTCCAAGTTAGATGGTGAGGGGGATTGCCCATTGTACTTTGTTAGGATGACCTTGTCACACAAATCACAGGGGCCATGCTGCCCATGAAATCCTTGCTATCCATGTAGCCCGTGGTGGCCATACATGCCTTGCTGTCCATACATCCCTTGTGGTGCTTTAAGCCCATGTTGTCCATTATAACCATGCTATCCATGATTGCCAGACTGGCCATTTGTACCATATTGTCCTTGATGGGGCTGATTCATATGGGGTGCATGGGGGCTCCTAGGTAGAGCGGGGGAAATCCGACCCAAGGTGGGAGAAGGCCTCAAATGGATGTTGCCTGCATGGTGGACAAGGGAATTCAATAGGGGCTCATCATGCGTATGAGAGGGTTCCCCGATCTCATAGGTAGAGGGGAAAATTCCCTTAGCGCCAAGTATACCCTGTGGACCATGCAATGGTTCTTGATGTGGAGGATGTCTAGACTCATGCCTAGAGTCATTGGTCTTCTCTTGGGATGAAGCGGTCGCTAATTGAGCAACAAGAGCAGTGAGTTGCTCCAAGTTCTATTGAGTCTTCGAGTTTGAGATAGCCATGTGCTCGATCGCTTCATAAAACCTGGACATCATTTGGCGGTGGTTGGTGACCATATCATTGTGTCGTTCCATATGACGGAGCTCATGTTGGAAGAGGGCGTGATTGAGAAGGATATACGGGTACATTTCAGGCATTTCCTCCTGTATGTCACCATGGTAATCTTGCGCCGAGCTTGGTTCCTCATTCATGGAGGTTTGGGAGTCTCTAATCTCCCTCTGGAGTTTCTCCTGGGCCTTGCTTTTGCCTTTCTGACCAACCATCTGAATGCAATCCACAGGACCTGCTCTCAGTAAAAGGGGCGTAACTCTTTGTAGGAAACTTCGATTGATGAGATTTTGGGCTCAAGTTGAAGGGGACAACATTCTCTTTGAGATGATCTATTAACATTTGTGACAAAATGATCAGAATTCTTTATAATGGGTTTACTGTGCCTATCCTAAAACGGTATTCACCTTATCCACAGTGACCCTAGTGCACAAAAATGGGCATAAGTTTCAAACCGTAGCTCCGTTTGGGGAGATTTTTGATTAAAACCGGAGGGGAAAAAGCCCTCTTTGAGGTGAACTATACGGTTAACTCCCAGATTTAGAACAGAATGTTATGCAATGGGATATTTGTGACAGTCCTACAGGACTGTCACCAAAAACGCTGCCTATCCCTTAGTACCAAGGTCTTACATGGATAGGGCATAGTTCAAGGGGCCTGAGCAGCCATATCAATAGCATCTTGAGTATACTGAGCATAATCACAAGTATTGTGGGAGCTTTCGCTCAACCGCCAAGTCCCACGGACCACTTATTGTTTCAAGCGTTCCAAGCGAGCTCTAATGGCTATCTCTCACCTAGCCGACACGCCATCGATCCTACGAGTGTAGTGAGCTTACCTTGATGCTTGATCGAGCACCCTCCTCTCTCTTGCACTCTGATAGCTCCATGATTCTTGATGCTAGCTCAAGCATCCTCAAGCCTCCTCCATCTCCAAGCTCCATCCCCATAGCTGCGTGCAAGGGAAGAGAAGAGAAGAGAAGAGAAGAGAAGAAGAGAAGAAGAGATGGTGAAGAGCTTCACCCTCTTGATCCCTCACTCCCACACACACTCACTCCCTCACACTCTCACACTCCCTCTCTCAAGAGAACACACAAGCAAGAAGGAGAGAGGAAGAAGAAGACTCTTTTTGCCACATACCCAAGAATGAGCTTCTCATTCACTTTTCAACTTTATATACAAAACCCTAAATCCCTTTTGGGCGGTCATCCCCTTTTTCTCTTTTTTACATGGCCGACCGTAGCCTAGGTCCTTTTTCCCATTTTCCACCACTCTAATTTCATCCTATTCCCAACTAATGCATACAATTTGCACAAGAGCAAGCGTGGCGCTCTTTTACAAGGATTTGGGAGCACTTCCATATTTAATGGTGCGTCTTTTACTCTTTTGTCGCCTTGGGGCGACACTGAGACTTTCTGAGGGTCGTGCCCGAACATTTAAAATTTTTAGGGTCTGGTTACCAGTTAAGGTGCCTTTCTCGCTATTTCCTTTTTTCCATTTTCCGCTCCTCTGTGCTGCGGGAAACACGGTAACATTACCCCCTCCTAGCCAAGTGCCAGTCCCATGGCACTGCGATGGGAAATAGTGGCTAGTTAGGGTTGCTGCGAGGCGGAACTGGTGGGTGGATGAGACCTCTTCCAAGGTGGTTGTGTGAATGAGAGTTGATGGAGTTTAGTGAAGATGACCAGGAGGGGTTCCGACGTGCTTTAGACTCCATGAAGATGCTCGACATCTTTCACACAGTTGTGGCGTCCGTTATGTAGCCGGTCGTCCCTTGAGCATCAGAAACGCTTGAAGCAATAAGCAATCCCTTAGGAGGATGGTATTGGAGGGATTTATTCTGGAGAAGCCCCCCCCCAAACTCTGTCTTGACAAAGATATAGTATGTCTTCGTATTGAAAATTTGTGTCGTTGATTTGAAGGTCTCTGTCTTTGAGTTGAAGGTCTTGGTCTTTAAGTAGAATGTCTTTAGTATGGCATCGAAGATCTTCAACTCTGCATTGAAATTCTTTAGGCTTGTGGAATCAATAAGCGATCCGGAGATCTTGAGGTATTTGGCATGCATCTTTGGAAGATGAGGTTCCAAGATCTATGCCAATGGCAAATCTATCTTGGCTTGGTTCAATCATGGTAGCCATCAGCAGGTAGATGGCTAGATGCCGGCACATGGAAAGAAGTTTTGGTCATTAAAGGATGCCATGGGTGATCCTCTTCCGCGGAGTATCCATTTCTTGAAACTCAAACATAACCTGCAAGAAAAGCTGGGCACTCCCTGAGGGGTGTGTCTGCCTCTCCGTGTAGTGTGTGGTGCCCGTGGTAGTGGAATTGGGAGATGGGTCTAACCTTGGGCAAGCCCTTGGTAACGTCCCACACTTGAGGACCCAGTTTGTGCATCGTTGGAGGTGCGGTGCAAGTCTTAGGGTGATAGGTCTGAAAGTCCTGCCCTTGATGTGCCCTAAGTATGAAGTGGGGAGGGGGCTAGGGAAACCCTAGGTGCGGTGACTGTGGTGCATTTCTCTTTTTTCTTTTTCTCCTCTTTTAAAAAAAAGAAGATAAATAGACCTAATTGTCTTCATCGGAATGAGGAGGGGAAGGGGGTCGGATAGATTTGCTCAAAAGCTGGCGACTTTGCATGTAATCTTTCAGATTCATGCAGACATGAAGAGAAGTGGTGGAGAGGAAAGGGTGATTGCACCTAGTGAGTTGGCTGTTGTTCATATCTTCTAGGAGGGCTAGGCAAAAAGAGGGAAGGAGACTAGCCCTCATCATAAGACGAGCCATGGCGTAGTTGTCTATAGCATTAGGATCAAAGAATAGGGGAGGTAGGCCACGCTCTTGTGGAGTCGGGTCCTGCTTAAGAAGTAGCCTAAGTAACCTAAGATAATTACAAGTTGTTACAAAAGCGGGGTCGAGACATGAGGAGAAATCCACAAGAAAGCGCATCATAGACTCATCTAGGCTTTCGGCGGTAAAAAGAAGGGCATGCTCGAAGGATACTATAGTGGAGTTATAAATAATAGGGAAGTCGTACCGCCCGTGGAGGGTGGCATCAAAATCCACCCCTACCCTTCGAGGGTACGCCATGTAGGTAGGGTTGTTCCGCTCGAATGGCAGGGTGTTACAAAACGCCATCCAGGCGAGCATGCTGATGTTGCATACTCACCTCCTCCACAAGGGTTGGCTTTTGTAGCCCTGTATAGTGTGTGGGACTTCAAAAACTTTATTTTACCAGTAGTCGGCCGCTTCTGTGCCCCAAGAGGTCAGGGTCTTTTCCCGCTCTTCTAGCCATCTTTGCCCCAACCGGCCACCGACTGCGATTACCTCATCCATCACCTTGAGCGGCAGGACCCTCTGCAGACTGTTGGGTAGAAGGAAACTAAAGGGGAATGGATCCTTTCCTAGTTCCTGTATCTCCCACAACACCAGTTTTGCGTGGAATCTTGCAGGAAGATCATCAGGGCACGGTGGGAGAGGTGTGGATGGTAGCACAGTTGGTTTGGCTCTCAACTTTTTCCCGGCTTCCTCCACCAGCTTTTTGCGTCTTTTCCTAGAGGTGGCTTTTCTTTCTGCAGATGGGTCCTCTTGTGGTGGCTCTTGAGACTGCGGTGAGGGGGGTTGTGGGACTACATCTTCCCTGAATTGATTCATATCGATTTCCAGTTCTGCTTCCTCCCCTTGTCGTTTTGCATGTGCTGCTTCTTCCTCAAATCCGAGGGTGTCGATCTCCTGGGGGGTTAGGCCAGCCAACAATAGGTATTTCCATTGCTCATCCAAGCTCATCCTAACCTTCGTAGGTAGGGGTGGCATCTGCAGTCCAGCGTGTAAGGCCCTTCATGCCATGCCGAGCTTTCTCTGCATCACCTCCAATGGCTCTCCTTGCACTGCATGGGTGGCATCTAGGATGGTATCGAGGAAGGCTTTCTGTTGAGTGCTGAAGGCCACTTGGGCTGCTTCTGCCTTGCTCTCTGTGATGATTTTCTCATTCTCTGCCAGAGCAAGGAGCCACGCCAGTGTCTTCACCCTCTTTTCATTGTGCGCGGCCCACTCCTCTGCTCTTTTGTTCATCACTTCCCAGCTCTCTCCTTGCTTTAGGGTTAGCATCATGAGGTTCGGCTCATAGTCTTCCAATTCCCTGACTAGCCTCTCTTGCTCTTCTTTTTTAGAGGTTAGCTGGTCTGTCAGGCGCTCGATTTCCTCCTACTGTTCCTTTATGCCTTGTTTTCTCTCTTCGTCCTTGGCATTCAGCTCAGCCACAAGTGCATCAATCTGAGCAGATTTCACAGCAAGCTCCTGGTATTGCACTATTAGGAGCTTGTGCTCTCTTTGCATTTTTACTAGCTCCTGTGTCTTGTTTTTGAGCTGCTGCCTCCAGTGCTCCTCCCTCTCATCCTTAGCCTTCATTTCTTGTCTGAGATCTGCGATCTCCCTCTGCTGCAAGGCTATCATTCTCGTTTTATCCAGCTGGAAGGCGGCCACTGATTCCTTCTCGGCTGCCAACTCAGCCATGGATATCTTACGTTCCTCCTTAGCCTTCTCCAATTGGGAGAGTAGCTCGGCGACGTATTCGTCGTAATTAGTCGATGGCGTCATCGTTGTGTGGATGGGCGAGGTTGAGGCTTCGACTTTCTGCCTTTTGGGCTCTTGCCTGGACTCCGCATCCGTAGCTGGCCTCTTTTGTCCTGTGGCCATGATTTCTGTGCTCTGTCCCTAGCCCATCTCTTTGTTGATAAAATACTGCATCCACACCATGAAGTTTGACACATTTGCACTGGTCGGGATGCTCGGGGTGATGGTGGTGGGTTCAGTGGAAGGCACCAGGAGGGTAGGAATCAGATGAATTGGGGCCTTGCCCTTGCCCTCAGGGACTGGAGGTGGCACAAACTCTGGCACCTGCGTGCTAGACCCTAGCCCCTCTTCTCTATGCGGGCTCAGGCTCCTTAGTTCATCTGGTCGGCTCTGTTGCTCGATGGACCGGCGGGTGGCTTCCGCCAGGTCCTCTTCCTACTTCCTTCTAGCTCTTCCTCTTCCTCATATGCCTTTCTCTTCCTTTCCTCCTCCGCTTTTCTCTGCTCTTCCTTCTTTTTCCCTTTTTCTTCTTTTTCCCTCCTTTTCTTCTCTTCTGCTTCTTGTTTCGACGCCTTCTTTGATTTCTGTAATTCTTCTTTTTCCTTCTCCTCCTCCTGTCTCTTTGTCCTCTCTCTCCTTTGCTTCTTTTAGGGACTCTTTCTTTGCCCTTTCCAAGTCTTCTCTCTCCTTCTTTTTGCCTTCGTCATCCTTCTTCTTCCTTTGCACCGTCTTCTTCTTGGGTTTCTTGGTTGTCTTTTTGCTAGTCTGTCCCTCCCCTTCTTCTTCTGTTTCAGTTCTGTCGGTGGACCTATCTTTGTCCTGGTGAGGAGGCGACCTCTCTGGCGTTTCTCCTTCTCCTTCTTCTGCCTCCTGTGTTTCCTTCACTGCCTCCTGGATGAGTGCAGTCAAGACTCCTCCATACCCGATGAAGGAGGCTTTCTTTCTTTCCGTAACTTTAGAAGCCAGAGATTCTCCTCTTGCTGGTACACTTCCTAGGGCCAGTGCTTTGGTCACTTGATCAATCGTTTTTCGCACATACCCATTCTAATCTATTTCGTCTAGGGTATGGGCTGCTACATTCTCCAGCACTGGTACATTAATTCGATGCATCAAGGAATTGTAACGCTGGTTGGAGAAGAGCACATGTATCAGCTTGGTCTACAACCTGGCTTCTGTGTTAGGGATGTCCTGGATGCTTATGCCGTCATTTGTGAGCACCTCTTCCTTCTTCATTTTCAGCATGGCATAAACATCCCTTTTTTGTTTCCTTTCTGTCTTTAGTACCAATCCGAAAGCCTTCTCCACCAAGGCTGGATCCAACCGGACCTGTACCTGCTTTGCACCTTCTCCTTTGCCCACTGTTACAATACCACATTCTTGGTCTGGGTTGTGTGTTCTGAGGAACTCCATGCACTTTAGGTGGTCTGGCTCCTGCGAGAATTTTTCAAGATACTTTGTGAGGTTGCATTGTTCCACCACCCTCCTGGTTGCTTCCTCCTTGGCCACCACGACTTCTATGTTGTGGGTGGTTCGGAATTTGAGCTGGCTAAAGGCGCGGTTCTCTAGATGGATGCGGTATTGCTCCCTTTCCTCGTCTGTGAACAGGAGTCGATGGGCGTGGTCTTGCTGTGACATTTTATGCTCCTGCCATAAATCGTAACTTTCATTAGTATTTTCCACATATCAATTCGCTGGTTGCATGAAAATAAAAACTCTATGCTTTTTTTTTATAATGAATTTCTTAGGAAGCCATGTAGATTTTCCTTTTTAGACTTGGACTTTTGCCCTTTACTTCAAAGTTTTTCCTGCCCATTTTCCTACCCTGTCGGTTTTTTTCATACTGCATGCTTATGCTTTTCACTACCTTTACTTTTCTGTATCCCTTTTGATTCATTTCCCATCTAATTCATTTCACCTTACCCCCTCCCCTTCCATCTTGAAAAGAATCCTTCCTAGGATTGGGGGTCAAAAGGTTAGGGGCTTTCGACATGTTGGGGTAGGAGCTACTTGTGAAAGAGCCAAGTATAGAAATTTGGATTGTATTCCAGTTGAGCTGTGCGGTCCAGATCAAAGGGTCAAATTCCTATGTGTGTGACGTATGTGAGGACATTGGTGAGGAAGTCACCAGAGTCGACCCAACTCGCGATGTGAAGCTCTTCCTCTGTTACGAGGTAGTCAAGGTAGGGATGCCCCTTGATATGCTCGTCCATGGGTCGGCCCCGAAGAGTGGTTAACACTCTATACGAGGTAGGTGCGATGTAAGTGGGATCATACTCTGCCGTTTTGATGGCTCGGCGTTGGTCATTATGCGACATCTATCAACTTCCCATTGCAACCTAGGAGCATACCACTGCCTCAAGAAAGGTGATCCAGTGTCAGCAAGGTGTGATAACCTTGCGATCTCTTGGTCATTGATAGCAGAAGTGGTCCGCGGATCATATGACATGATGAGACATTGTTTAATGGCTTGCTCTTTGGAGATCTTGCTCTGCTGAGCAACTCAGCACAGCAGAGCGAGAAGCTTTTGCAAATGCGAATTCAAAAGTCTCCCAAGAGCAAGGCATATTGCACACTTCCGTTGCAAAGGGTTCTTCTGATAGATCTAAGTCCAAGCTGTCGTAGCTAAGGGCTAGCGATACGAAGGTGGCATCGAGTCGTTTAATGCATTCCACTACGTCATCCTCGGTGTCCTCTGCAAGGTCAGCTGCTAGCACTAGGAAGGATTTTCGTTCGTAGGAGGGCGTAAGGCCGACAGGCGGTTGAGGTTTAGCAGAACAAGAATTTTGGACAATAAAGATGGGCGGTTGGAAGTTTCCTTGAGCCTGCAGTTGGGCTGTCTGGAATATGGATGGATTAGGGTCAGCATTAATAGATGGACTGCTACATTTAGCTTTGCTTTGGGGAGTTGGATTGACTTGATCGGGTGATGCCTCCTGTGATGGTGGCTGTTGCTTGGGCCGATATGTTTGTGCAACTCTCTTGGGTCAAAGCATAGATGAGTCGGATGGTTGGGGCTCTGGAGAGCACTGCGGCCTATGGTTTTGAGGTGTTAAGAGACATGGGCTGATCAAGCTTGAGGGTGGCGTATGACTAGTGCCTTTGGTTGTGGGGGCCTTAGGGATCCACAGGCAGGTATTTCCCTCGTAGTAACCTTGTGCATGTAAGAGGGCTTTAGGGACCCATTTGTGCTTAATCACGTGGCTCTTCCTGTGATTTCGTCTTGGCCTCCTAGGTTTAGAGTGCTGGGTCTTATGAGGATAGGTGCGTCTAGTCCTAGGCGGTTGTTGCGGCTGTTTAGGCACCCACTCGAGGCGAGGCTGTTGGACCCTTGCTTTGGTGCGGGCTGCGGTTTATGGAAGTCGGGGAGTGGAAGCCATGCTACCCCCTCCTTAGTCTTGCCTACGGATGTTTCTACCGGTGGCTTTGCGGACAGTGATGGTGTCGCGCAGCCCTTGCTAAAAGCTGTGACAATCTGCACGTTGCCTATTGCTAGGTGGATGCGCTGCGACTCATAATCAACATTGCAGTGAGTCTGATTTTTGAAGGTTTGCCCCAGCAGTGACTATGTGCCTGCGTCTGTAACACTTAGCAACACGTAAAAAAGCATTGGAACAGTCTCAGACTCGATAGAAACGGCGACTCTGCACTTGCCGAGAAGTGCATATGATTGAGCTCCATATGGGTTTAACTTGGCAGCTGTGGGTTGAAGTAATGGTTTGCCAAGTTGGATCCAATGATTGTGGGTTAAGATATTGAAGTCTACTCCCTCGTCGATCAAGGCGGTGAAAGCGCATGTGTGCTTGGCAGTGACCATGACACGGAGGTAAGCGGGTTCTATGGCTTCCTCATCATCTTTGTTGATTTCAGTGATCGTAGCTACTCCTACTTTGACTGACGGTCCTAACATTGGTGGCTCATGCAAAGGATGCGTGGGAGGGAAGCACTTCTTGATACGACTGCCATTGAAGAAGCCTATTCCTTCACCATCTAGGGTCTCAAGCTCAACATTGCCGGTTCGACTGATTGCATGAACCTTGAAGGGTCCGAGACCTCTGAATTTCATTTTTTGCTTATGCCCTTTCACTGAGTAAAGGAGCACTAAGTCACCCTATTCAAACTCACGCTGCTTGATATGCTTGTCAAACCAGCTCTTGTGTCGAGCTTTCTGGCAGATAAGCACGTGGGTGGCTAGAAGACGAGTCTCTGATAGGCATTCTAGCTCGAAGAGGCGTTGCGTCCATGCCTCCTTCCCTTCCCATCGTTCTTGAAGTGCTATTCTTAGGCTAGGAACGAAGAATTCTAATGGTAGAATTGCCTCAGTCCCATAGGTCAGCCTAAAGGGGGTTTGGCCGACAACCGTTTTATAAGCTATGCGGTAGGCCCACAAGGCTGCCATCAACTTGTTGTCCCAGTTGCTTCGTGAGGTTGAGACTACTTTAGTCAAGTCATTGATAAGAATCTTGTTAGTTGATTCTACCTGGCCATTAGCATGAGGGTAGTATGGTGAGGATTTGCGATGGATGGTGAGAAAGGTGGATAGGAGATGTGTTATCACTTCATTGACGAAGTGTGTGCAAGGTCACTAACCAGTTTGATGGGAAAACCGAAGCGCGAGATCACTTGCTCCCATAAGAACTTGGCAGTCGTCCTAGCGTCACTTTTTCGTGTGGCTCTTGCCTCTGTCCATTTTGTGAGGTAATGTGTGGCCACCATGATGTACTTGGCTTGTGAGTACTGCACCGCAGGTCTGATGGGTCCTATGAAGTCAATTCCCCATTTTTTGAAGGCTTGGCGAGCAATAATTGGGGTCAACTCCATTTGATCTTTACGAATGGGGACTTTTTTCCATTGGCACTCGTCACAATGCTTGACGAATAGCTTGGCGTCGCGGAAAAGTGTGGGCCACCAGAGTTGAGACTACAGCACCTTCCGTGCTGTCGTGTCTCCATTAAAGTGTCCTCCCGCAATGCCGCTGTGCGCCTTCGAGATCACATCGTGCATCTCATGCTCACACACGCACCTTCGCAGCAATCTGTCTTGCCCCAACCTATAGAGTTGGCCTGCAATCAGCTGGTAGGGCTGAATCTTTAGGATCAAGTGCCTGAGTTGGGCTTTTTCTATTGGTCGCTCAGGTAGTCCATGCTCGAGCACTTGGACTATGTCGTCTGCCCAATATGGCGTTAGGTCAGCCTTAAATAAATCTCTCTCGCTGGACAGGTGGAATAAGTGGGCATTAGGTAACTCTCAACAATGCCTTGTCCAGCGGCTTCTCTTGTGGGTATGCGTGACATGTGATCAGCCATGTAATGTTGTTTTCCCTTTCGTATCACCATGGAGAAATCGAACTCTAGGAGTAGGAGGAGCCATCGAGCTATGCGCCCTGTAGCATAAGGTTTGTTCACTAAATAGAGCAGGGCTTGATGATCCACAAAAAAGATGAAGGGTGTGGCCAGTAGATAATGCCGGAATTTCTTCACAGCGAACACCATGGCTAATCCCTCCCTTTTCATTGTTGAGTAATTCATTTCCATCTCAGTGAGTTGTCTGTTAGCAAAGCTCACTGGGTTATCTAAGTTGTGCTCACCAGGTTGGCACAACACCGCCCCCACGGCAAACTTAGAAGCATCGATGTGCATATGGAAGGTAATGGTCCACAATTTGGGGCTCGTAGAATTGGTGCTGTTGTTAGAGCCTTTTTCAATTCTTTGTATGCTCGTTGGCATGCCTCGGTCCACTCGAAGACAATCAGCAACTTGTGCAATGGTCTGGTGATCAGCGCGTAGTTGAGCACAAACCGCCGATAGTATCCTGTATGGCCTAAGAAGCATTGAACTCCCTTGTAATTAATTGGGGGTGGAAGGTCAACAATAACCCTGACCTTTGAGAAGTCAGTGGCAATTCCGTTCTTCAACACCACGTGTCCTAAGATGCATCCGTGGTTTACCCAAAACTGACACTTCAAGGGGTTCAAGGAGAGACGATATAAGTGGCACCGCTCAAAGACTACGCGGAGTTTGTCTAAGTGTTCGATCCAGGTCGAATGGACACACAGGACTTTGACAAAGATTTCTAACTCCTTGTGAAGCATGTCCTTAAAGATAGTAAACATGAGACGTTGGAAAGTGGTAGGGGCATTGGTCAACCCGAAGGGCATGACTATGTACGCAAAGACGCCCCACTCAGTGGCAAAGGCGTCGGCAGGATGCACTTGCACCTGGTTGTACCCTGAGAAGCCATCCAGAAAACTGTAGGATTCCTTGCCTACCACCCTCTCAAGCATGTGCTCGGTGTACGGAAATGGATAGTTGTCTCTCTTCGTAGCAGCGTTCACCTTCTTGTAATTGACGCATACTCGGATTTTTCTGTTCTTCTTCATCATAATGACTATGGGTGATACCTAGTCTGTGTGCTCAATTTTGTAAATGAATCCAGCTCTCATCAGCTTGTCAATTTGCTCTTTGACAGGATGAGCGTGTTTTAGATTCATAGGGTACGGTCGCTGCTTGACCGGCGTCGTGTCCGACGTCATGGGTATATTGTGAGTCACAACACTTGGATCTACCCCCTGTAGCTCTTCTAAGGACCAGGCAAACACGTCTATATACTCTCGCAAGAGAGTGACAAGACTTGTTTCTTCTTCACCAATCAAGTCGTCGGCAATGAACACTGGTCGCGGTATTTCCCCTTCCTGGGCTAAGTCTACCTCCTTGACTTTGGGGCTGGTTCCTTGATTGGTTTGCTCGTCTGCCCTTGACGTTTGGCACCCAACAGAACCACTACCCTATCCCCTTTTTTGAATTTCGTGAAGCGTTTAGGAAGGTCCTGCGACTTTTGCTGTTCTTTTGATCGTGTATCCCTGGGGTGCTTTGCCTTTTCCTACCTTAATCGTCCGTGCCTCAGGTGGACGGGTAGGTCCCCCTTGGTGCGTCTGGTCATGGGCAGCCTAGGGATCTTTGGATCACTATCCGAAGTAACTTCCAATTTAGAGTCAAATCCTCCATCTTTGCTAGAAAAGGTGGTCTCCCCTGGCGGCCGCAGTTCAGATGGCGATTCGGTCCTAAGTATTGATGTCGTTCCTGGCTGGGCTAGGCCAGCTTGCTCAAGGTCTATGGCTCCTACGTATTCCAACCAAGTGCGATCACATTCCATGCGCATGACTTCTCGCTCTACTCTAAGGGCTTGCCTTCCCTGCGGCTGGGCGTCTGCTCGTATCAGCTCAATTTCTCGTCCTTCAGTGTCGTATTCTATGGTATCTACTTCACGCTCGCTCTCATCACTGAAGGATTGGCAGTCTTCGTATTCGTCGTTGGAATCTTTGTCATCCAACTGCTCGTCGTCTCCTAGGGCTTGGTATGCCTCGTGTCGTTGGTCAGGAACTAGGGCCCAGTTATACGTGAGGTTCAAATCGTGCACCCTGGTCCATTGCCACTTGGATTCCTCTAAGAGATCCTGGAGCGGTTTGAAATTTGCAGCTGGGTTGCCAGCTAGCTAGTTCGTTAGGTATTCCAGTATCCCCTGGAGTTCCCTTTTGTTGGATGGCACTTGGAAGGTGGCATGCTCAGGCTTTCCCTGGCAACTCCCTGCCATCATGCAGACTGGTGCAGCGAGTGCTTCGTTAGACTTGCCGATCATTTTGATGGCCTGCTCATATGCCTCATGATCTGAGAATGGCAGGTCGATTGTAGCAAGAACGTGCATCCAATCCCGCTCATCCTCTGGGCATGGGATATACTTGGTCAAGTGCTCATAGGGCTTCTTGACCTGAGTGTTCCCTTTGAGCATAGCAGAGATGGTGTCTAGGTCGACTGGTAAGGTCTTCCAAGTGTCCATCTCTATTCTTACGACGTCCGTTCTATTACCAAGGAAGATCAAGCCGTTACCCCAATCTTCAATGACTCTAGCGTTGCGCATCTAGGGTCGGCCTAATAGGATATCATAGTCCACTCCCTTCATGACTATAAAGTCGACAAAGAACTGGACATCTGCAATCTTCACTAGCCAATTCTTCAGTACCCCGAATGGCTTCACTCTCATGTCGTTTGCTAGCATGACATTAAACCTAGCAGCTTCGACAGGCGGGTTTCCCCAAGTCTGAAGCACTGCATGGCTAAGCACACTAACCCCAGCTCCCGTGTCTACGATTCCCTTTCTTGTTGTGTCACCCAGGGCTAGGACCGATAGGACCACGTGCATCTCAGAGCCTTTCCAAAAGGCGTTGACGTGCAAGGATTTAGGCATGGAGTGCAGCGTCAAACTTGGCAATTGCGTTTCTGCATCCTGGTCTCGAGGGTCTGCCGTGACCTGCTCTTGTGATCCTTCGACCCACTGCTTAAGGTCTTGCCATAGGATAGGGTGTTGCTTAAGTACATCTCCCAAGCTAAGTGTTACAGGGGTGGTCATTATCGTAGTCAGGAGATCGTTAGATACTCGTCCTTCCCTTAGCCTAGATTGTCCGTGCCAATGGCCGCGGCCGATCTGCGGCTCTGTCGTGTCAAGGCTTTGTCTTAGTGGCACTGCTTGTGGCGTAGTTGCTTCTAGTGACTTAGGTTGAGGCGGTGATATTGGTGTGCTTACACTGGAGAGATCATCGATCTCATCCTCTATGATGGGCTCAGCGTCTTTGAGATGCTGTTAAGCCTCCCTCACCCATTCCTTCACCTTTTCTATGGTCTCCAATTGTCGCTTTGGATGCGGGTATTCCCCTACCTTAGCGCTTCCTTTTTCGGCTGTCTTAGGGACTGAAGTCTCTACCTCCACGTCTGAAACCTTCTTTCCCGCAGGTAGAGTCGTAGCACTCTCGGTCTTTAGTGCGACCTTAGCTTCCGATCTCTTCTTTTTCCACCTGCGGCTTTTCTTTCCTATCAAGGTTGCGTCAAGATTGTTAGGTCCTGGCAGAGAGATGCTGGCCTGCTTTGTTTGGGCTCGGGTCATAACCCGCAATGGAATAGGTGTGGCCTCCCCATCGGGGTTTTCGACACCAAACAGCCCCAATGGGACGAATGGCAAGTTGGCTGAGCTAGAGGACGGCTTTCGCTTTGGGCAGTCTATGAAAAGATGGGTGATTCCCCACTTTGCGCACCTTTGGTCAGCCTTGTCCCTATTTTGCTGCTCTCTTTCAGGGTAGCGTGATGAGACATGACTGGGGTGTCCGCAAGTCCAACAAGTGACCGGATCCTGTGACTGCTCTCCTAGGCCTCTACCTCGTCCTCATCCTAACGCCATCACCGGCACGGGTCGATAATCCATGAGGACTGCATTGCCCTCGTCGTCATGCAAGATGTAAGGGTATATGTAGGTCTCTTTATCAGTCGGCTCCTCCACGTAGTGTATTGGAGTGTCGCTCGGTGGGTGGGTCATGTAAGGACCAGGCGGTCTAGGAATGCCTGTAGGATTTATGTCCATTCTAGGGGCGGCTGGTTTCATATCGTTAGACGCGGGAAGTGCCAATGGGGCTCCCCTTCCGAAGAATGGCTGCGGCCTGTTCGCTAGGTAAGGCTGGTTGTAGGGTTGTGAGTATGGAAGTCTTCTTGGTAATCTACAATGCGCGACATCATGGCCGAACCTACCGCAGTTAGCACAAGGTCTTGACCTAGGGTCTTGACACTCGGCCGGCAAGTGGTTTCCGCCACAGTACACGCATTGGACGTGCAGGCACATTGGTCGTCTCAACAGGTCTTGTAGCTTGGCTAATTCCATCTTGACCTCAGCCAAGCCTTGGTCTGTCTCGGTGGCCTTCCCCTTATCTTGGGATGATGGGATTGACCGCTCACTAGACGCTGACGTTCTCTCTGAGCTTCGCGGGTTGGTCTCTTCTAGATTTGAGCTCCTAGAGCTCCGCTCTTTCAGCTGGTCATTGACTCTGATGGCTTCCTCAAACACTCTAGCCACCACATCCCGCTGCAGGCTTGAATTGCCTACCAATGCCTTATATAACTCCTCGTCTCGAATTCTGCTGATGAATACAGTCGAAACTGCTCTATTAGTCGGTCGCTCGCCTAGAGGGATTCTCTTAAAGAGACTCCTCACATGGGTTACATAGTCGCGAATGTCCTCCTTCTCTTTCTGCTTGATGTTCATCAAGTGTACTAGCAGGTTATCGGAGTATCCAGGCTCGGTGAATCTCTTGACGAAGAGATCCTTGAGATTGTTGAAGTTGGCTCGCTCTACAGTGTCCAGGCTTGTATACCATGTCCTACCCTTGTCGCCTAGGCAAAGCCTGAATGCTTGCAAACGTTGAGTCTGGTCGTTGAGGCCGTTGGCTTCGCAGACTTGCTCAAACTGCTCAACAAAGTTGTATGGATCGTCATGCAGTTGGTACTTATTGAGTTGCTTGGCAACAATCGGTATTTTGGCCTGGCTTTTTGAGCCTTGGTTCGCCCCTAATTCTGCGAGCAGTGATGTCGCTAGTGCGGTGGCACTCTGCTCTACTGCTGTATTATCGAGCAGCCGTTTCATGAGAAGCTCACCCAGCGTCAAGTCTCCCTCCAGTGCTCTCTCATGGTCCGTTCGGTTTCGGCCAGCCAAGCTTAGCACTCGCTCCACCTCATGTAGCTCCATGCTTTACCTTTGGCTCCTAGCCTGCTGATCCCTATTATACTCAGTTATTCCCTGCAATGCCCTACGGGCTAGCCTTCTCTCCTCCTCTAGATATGCAATGATTGCATCTGTTGTCCTATCGCAGTGCTCGTACTGAGCATGCGCGTCGTAACTGCTCACTAGCTGTTGGATAGCATCTGGAAATACACTCAAATCAAGCTCCTCCTTAGACCGATGGTCTGAGTTTTCTTCCGTCATGGTCGAATTTTTGTGCTCCACTACACTGTTGATTAGGTTGAATAGACTTGACAGATCCTCGTCGTTGGTGTTCCTTGCTTGGTCCTACTCTGTGCTTTGATGGTCTGTCTATATCTTGGGTCCTCTCCTATTGGTGGGTTCCTTGAGTATTTTATCTAAGTGAGTTCCTTCAGTTATTGCATACAGACCTCAATTTATGGTCACTCGGTGAGTGTGTCGTTTCTCGTGCACTTGTGCCCAATCAGGCTTTCAGCTTTCTTAAGTGTACCTCAAGTGTGGAAACTCAATGTGAGTGCAACAAGCAATTCCTCAGCGTCTTACACACTCTTGCTTGTTTCGGGCCTGATAGGCTTGTAGGTCCATTTTTTGGCCATTTTGTCAGGGTTTAGGGTTTCCTCGTATGTTGCCTTGTTCGTTTTCGGTCGATTAGGTTTTACGGCTCAGTGGTTCGCGTCTAAGTCCTTGGGTCTCGCAACTGTCCACTTCTAGCTGCTAAGCGGTTGTGCACTACAATTTCTCTTATCTCGTGTGCTAGAATCAAGTTCTGAGCGCTCGAAGGGTTTCGACAGTTTGCGTTGCTGTGTATTTGCCGAGTCAGGTCAAATTTCTGAAAAATCTAACAAAAAGTTGCTCGGACCAACTGGTCCGAATTGCAGGGTCCGAGTAGGTCACTCGGACGGGCCGAGGCATGGGGTCGAGGGCCAAATTTCCGGGTTTAACTCAGACGATTTTGATTCGGACGGGCCGAATGGCGCCGAATTTGAGACTCGGACGGGTCGCTTGGATGGGCCGAGGCCGGATGTGCCACGTGGCAAAAAGCTTTGACTCGGACGGCCGAGTGGGTTGACTTGGACAGTTGCCTTGGACGGGCCGCGGGGCGCGGGCCAAGGGCCGACTAGGGTTTGGCCGAGTGGGCCGAGTGACAATGGCCGAGGGCCGATTCTGAGACTCGACCCAGGAGAGGCCACTCGGATGGGCCGAATGCAGCGCACGTAACCCACGCTAATGCGATTTCGATCGTTTCACCAAATGTAGGCCGGCGCCATGGTCATGCACTTCGAGATCCTATCTAGGAAAGTAGAGGGAGAGGTTCGTATACCTGAACGAGCCGGTAAGTGCATCGGTGATGTGATCGAATCAACACGGGTTGGAGCTCTCTATCTCTCTCTCTCTCTCTCTCTCTTACTCTCACTGAAATGGCACAAATGAGCTCTCTTTTGGCCTCCTGGCTCTTATATGCCTTCTCAAATGTGGCATTGACGCTCCCGATCACTCACTTGCCGATCTTAGGGATCATTAGCAAGCATTTTACACATTTTGCACAATTTTCGCTCTATTCTGCCCTGTTTTGAGACAGTAAATCCTACCCTTTTCTGGTTCGATTTCCTAACTCTAACCTATGCTAAATGCAACAAAGATCGAAGGCAAAAAACTGAATTAGATTCTCCATGCTTTCCAATCATCAACAACCAAAATATCCCAAAATACTTACTTGTTTTGAAGATTAAAAAAACCCAAACTTCCTACCTATCTCAAGCTCTGTTTCGGGGATGAGTACCCTACTTCGATGCTCGATATGAGGCGCGCAAGTGCTCAAGCTTGAATCCGTTTGTCCAGACAAATGGAACCAAAATGTGGGAGCTTTCGCTCAACCGCCAAGACCCACGGACCGCTTATTGTTTCAAGTGTTCCAAGCGAGCTCTAATGGCTATCTCTCACCTAGCCGATGTGCCGTTGATCCTAGGAGTATAGTAAGCTTACCTTGATGCTTGATCGAGCACCCTCCTCTCTCTTGCACTCCGGTAGCTCCACGATTCTTGATGCTAGCTCAAGCATCCTCAAGCCTCCTCCATCTCCAAGCTCCATCCTCCATAGCCGTGCGTGCAAGGGAAGAGAAGAGAAGAGAAGAGAAGAAGAGAAGAGGAGATGGTGAAGAGCTTCACCCTCTTGATCCCTCACTCCCACACACACTCACTCCCTCACACTCTCGCACTCCCTCTCTCAAGAGCACACACAAGCAAGAAGGAGAGAAGAAGAAGACTCTTTTTTCCACACACCCAAGAATGAGCTTCTCATTCACAATTCAACTTTATATACAAAACCCTAAATCCCTTTTGGGCCGTCATCCCCTTTTTCCCCTTTTTACATGGCCGACCGTAGCCTAGGCCCTTTTTCCCATTTCCCACCACTCTAATTTCATCCTATTCCCAACTAATGCGTACAATGTGCACAGGAGCGAGCCTAGCGCTCTTTTATAAGGATTCAAGAGCGCTTCCATATTTAATGGTGCGCCTTTTACTCTTTTGTCACCTCGGGGTGACACTGAGACTTTCTGAGGGTCGTGCCCGAACATTTAAATTTTTCAGGATCTGGTTACCGATCAAGGTGCCTTTCTCGCTATTTCCTTTTTTTCGTTTTCCGCTCCTCTGTGCTGCGGGAAACACGGTAACAAGTATCATTGCATATCCATTGGCTCTACCATTAATACATAAGTACATTCACTGCCATACATCTCCTTTGACTGCATGCACTTCAAGTGTCATACATGGGTACCATTAGCATTGTGGGGTGTCCAAGAGGGATCATTGGGGCAAGGGACTGGATCTCACGGAAGTACCTGCACCTGCATACAAGTATCAGACTCTGGATCACCGAGAGGCAAAGTTCCCCCTGGGCCGGGTTGTGCACCCCTTCAGGGTCTTAAGTGGTAAGGGAGGGTCACCTCTCTTTTGTCTTACCACCTCGCCTGGCATCGGCCTTTTTCCTCAGCCGGAGTATACATGGCATACATTTTTATTAGGCAATCAGCATGAAATACATTGGAAAGAAGATATTTGGCATTTTCATGAGATGCAAGGAATGACAAAGGTTGGGATGGGGGTTACCTTGGTAGTCCAGTGACTCACTGGCTGCTATTTACCCAATTTACAATGGATATTATTCATTTTGGGCTCATCCAAGATCACAAGACCAAATGGGGGTTAATGTCAACCATTACAATAAATTTCAGGAAGAGATATGTTGCATGCACACGAAGAGGATTGAACTATTAAACCTATGCAATCTCGAATCTCTCCATCAATGGATTAAGCTCAGTAAGTGGCTAATTTGAGAGATTAAGATCAGATTTGCATACCTCTTTAATGCTTGGGAAGATCGTTGAAGCATAAGTCACCGTGGTGCCCGATTGCTCCATTGATCAAGTCCGATTGTTGGTTGGGGCATTCGTGGAAGAAGATTTCAGCATTCGAATGCTCCTATTGATGAGGACGGCTCCCGTGCTTGTGCCCGAGCTTGAGCTTTAAAGATGGGAAGCTTCAAGTGAAGCTTTCATGGCTGCCCGCAAAGCTCCCATGCATATTGAACTCAATATCTTCATGTATGCTGAACTCAATAACTTCATCCGGGCAAGAGAAATCATTCATGGGATGAAGGGCTTGTGGAGTATGAGCTCTCAGGGTCAGGGACGGCTTTATCTTGAAGAATCCATGGCTGCCCCAAACTGTTTCAAATAGTCCAGTTGCTATCCACCTTGAAGGTTGAATCTCGGGATCAAAAGTGCCAAGGGGGAAGAGAGAGGTAAGTTAAATCAATGCCAAGGAGTGGCAAGGAGTGGCCAGGCAACAGTGGAGGAAGAGCAGGAGGGCTGGGGGAGGGCAAGGCAGTCAGCGCAAAATGCACCACAAATTGCGAGGGTTGTCATGTAGGCCTTTTGGGTAGCAACTCCCCCAATCCACTACTTGATCAAAAGCTTGGGGGGTCAGGGATGATGTTCCGGGGCTGGTTGATATTGGGGAGCACCCTCAGGCCAGATCTTGGGGTTTCTTTGGGTTGGTAGCCATGGCAGCTTGTAAGAGAAGAGAGAGAGAGAGGGTTGGGGCAAAAAGTAACTGAGGTTTTTGCCCTCTTTCAACTCGTGGGACTCTAAACTTGGCCTGAAATCCTTAAAATTTGCATGAAAAGAAGTGACGACCTGTTATTTTAACCGTTTTACCTCAAGATATGTGAGTCTCCAACCATAGCTCCTGCTTGCTCCAAAAAGTTGAAGTTAACTGCAGTCCTTCTTGCTGTACCTGTACCTGTAAGCTGAGTAACTAGGGTTTTTGGGATTTGAAAAGGAAGAAAGGGGAAAGGACCAAAGCTTGAAGCTCTGATACCACTTGTAATGAAAGAAACTGAGAGGATAGAGAAGAAGAGTTGAGGAGAGAGAAAGAGAGCAAGAAGAAGAAGGAAGAAGACTAGAAGAAGAGTGAGAAAGAGAGAAAAGAGGAGAGGAGGAAGGAGGAAGCCATGGAAGCTGGAGATGAAGGTGAAGAGTATAATCTTGATAATCACTACTTGCCCTAATATGAGGCTCTTACACCTTAAATTTCCCGATCAGTGTGACGGGGTGTCTAAACCTTAAGTCGGTGTGTATCCTGCTTGTTACACTTATGCTTTTTTTACGGCTTTTCACTATTTTCGTTTTTTTTGCCGTGTTTTTGTGTGCAACTTGTTTGGATCATAAATTCGTCATATGAACTTTGAATATAGTTGTATGGATACTCAAAATGATCGGAACATATCTGTTTGACAAGCCAATGCGGAAAAATGGTAAAAATCCATTAAAAATAGATAAAAATATTAATTTTCATAAATTGTGCTATTTTTCTCCATCTTTTGTCTTGGATGACTTATTCCCTTCAAAATAAGTCACAATACATGTTTGGATCCATGTAAAGTGGGAACTAAGTCATCTAAACATGATACTAGAGATTTCAGACTATTTTAGTAAACCAGTCCTACTTCTTGTAATCCTATAGAGATTCTACAGTCTTTCCATGTGTAGACGTGCAATGCCATGACATCTGTCCCCTCCAAACCTGCACATCCTCCAGCATGTGTCAACTTGTTTACCACTCACAACATTGTTTACCACACTAGGATCATATAGGTAATCATCTGGATAGTATGACAAGTAGGTTAGTTGACATAGGTTATCACAGCATCCTCCTGGATCATATGGAAAAATCAAAGCAGGTAAGTTTTCATAGATCATCTATCCATCATTGGCAAATCATCAACATTGTCCAAAGGTAATCTGACCTTCTGGTCAACATACTTATATTGTCTCTGTACTTTGGCTTCTTTCCTATAACTTGCAAATTTCAGCTCTTGCTGCAAATACCCTAGAAAACACAAATTTTGCTGTGTATAAACAACACCCAATTCTTTTGACTGAAAAAAATTAGCCATATCTTTTTTAGACTGCATATTAAAACAATGAGGCTCACAGCTTACTTCAACTATAAATCCTGTTTGCTGCTATCAATCAGCACTTTGAAAATATTTTTGTTGAAATATTTAAGCAAAGAACATTGTTTGCTAAGAATTCTCAGCACCCAAATTTTCTTGCAACATAAAATCAACAATCTCACAATTCATCGCCAGAGAATAGACATGTGATACATATGATAAATCTTGATTTTCTGTTTTTAACAATCCTGAAAGATCCTCCATAGTATTCGAGCATAATAGCCCATTATAAAGACAATCAGTAATCTCTTAATCAGAATCAATCTCCTCACTCTTCTTCAAGTATGTGGTCATCTCAATGTCGGAAAGGAGCTTGAATCTAGGTTGCTTTTCTGGCTTCAGATCCTTTGTCTTTGGGGCTTTTTGATCTTCTTGTATTTTTGACTTTTGAACTTCAGCTATATTCGGCTCTAGTTTTGAACTTTTGAACTTCAGATCCTTTGTCTTCGGGGCTTTTTGATCTTCTTGTACTTTTGACTTTTGAACTTCAGCTATATTCAGCTCTAGTTTTGAATAAAAAGACTGGGAAACTAGATCATCTCTTTTTCGCTTTTCCTCAATAAGCACTTCAAATCCGTGAGATTTTGCCATCATGGAAGAATTTGGAGAGGTAGATGAAGTTGGGGCTAAAACTAGAGCTGGCTGCAGCTGCTCCCTTCTAGTCATCTTGTTTTGAAGGTCTTTTAAGCTCTTTAAAATTTTCTCCATCATATCTTCAATAGTTGGTTTTGCAATTGGGCTAACAATTGCAGTAGGAATAGGCATAGGTATAGGCATAGACACAGTATGAGAAATAGGAGAAGTGGATGGAGTTATAGAAGAAGTATGAGAAGTTCGAGATAGGGGAAGACATAGATGGAGGTGATTGCATGCCATTCTGCAAGCGAGCCTTCCATCACCACCTTTTTTTTTGTATAGAGACCACATCAACAACATCGTGCCAATCAGTCTTCAATCCCATAGGTAGCATACGGTCTTCAAGAAGCTCTCCCAACCTATCCTGAAGTGCAGGATCAGCCACCTGCAAGAATAACTCCACTTTCTTCAAGTTTAGGGCTCTTTATTCAAGTGCATCCAACTGGTTGTAACGTTCTTCAAACTCGCACAATAACTCAAAAGCAACAAGTCCTTTGTTGGGTTGATAGACCCATTCTCTAAACGTCTTCTGCATGGCAATACCATAATCCTCCAAAAAATATTCATCTTTGAGCGCTTTCTTGAAAACATTCCAGTTTGAGTCTTGCACAAATAGATCTATCACTCTAAACTACAAAGCAGGCATGACAAGCCATAGCAAATAGTTGCTCCAATTGGACAGAACTCCAAAGAAGCGCATCTGGCTTTCAAATACTTTAAGATAGGTTGAAACATTCCGGCCATCAAATAATTTGTGCTCACTAACCATAGTCTCGATCGCCTTGGTTGCACCATGAGTATGGTCTTGTTCTTGATGCAACATTCGTTGTTGATCCAATTATTGCTGATGTAATTGTTGCTGTTGGTGCATAGATAACTACATCTGCTGATTTTGCATCATAATGACTGAAGAAAGAGTTTGCAATAAATTCTTCATTTCATCGGTCGAAAATGAAGAAGCACTCGATGATGAAGTAGGTGGAGTATTCGAAGAGTCTCCCATCTCGACGATTAGAAGTGACACTTTCACGTCGGGTTCACCAGATGTCGCACAGGATTCGCATGGGGGGGTTCGTGAAAAGTCACTCGTCTCATAGGGATGCTTTGAGATGAGAGAAGAATTCAATGAAATAAAACTTATTCAGAAGAAATTTGAATGAGAAAAAAAATCTTGATTTAAAATATATAAGCAAAATATATGTTCATAGATTTCGAATTGAGAGAGAAGAGAAGAAGGTTGAGATGTCATGATTTGTGGAAAGATCTTCAAGGAAGGCGAGGAGCATTAACCTCCAATCTTCATAGCGACTCGCAATGATGGAAACTTCAGTGTAGGTGAGGGACTCAAGCTGGACCTCAAGTCTTCTCTCCGAAAATCGATATGATAGTCTTCGAAGAAGGCGAGGGATTCAAGCTCAACCTCAAGCCTTGCACACACTTGATTTTGATGATAGCCATTCTCTCCTTGTCCTCCCTTTTATAGTTTTTCTCCACTCCCTTTCACTCATTAAAGCCTAAGGTGTTCAGCTTTAAAGCTTATGCTTTTTTTACAACTTTTCACTATTTTTGTTTTTTCTGCCCTGTTTTTGTGTGCAAGTTGTTTAGATCACAACTTTGTCATATGATCTTCGAATATAGTTGTCCGGGTACTCAAAACAATCGGAACACTTTTGATCGACAAGCTTATGTGGGAAGAATTGCGAAAATCCATAAAAAATAGATGAAAATATTAATTTTCAAAAATCACGCTATTTTTCTCCATCTTTTGTCTTGGACAACTTATTCCCTTCAAAATAAGTCACAGTATACGTTTGGATCCATCTAAAGTGGGAATTAAGTCATCTAAACATGATATTAGAGATTTCAAACTATTCTAGTAAACCAGTCCTGCTTCCTGTAAATCCTGTAGAGATTCTTCAATTTTTCCATGTGTGGACGTGCAATACCACAACAACAATTGATGTAATACACTCTCTCCTTCACATTCACATATCGACCACACCCATTGTTGAAAGAAGAAGAAGAAGAAGAAGAAGAAGAAGAAGTAAAAAGCTTTACCTTGCCAATTTCCTCACTCTCTCATAAAATCTTCCTCACACAACCTCAAACTCAACCTCTTAGCAAGATGAAAAGAAGACAAGAGAAATAAAAGGTTGTGTAAAGCTTTGCTTTCCCTTGTTCCTTACTCATGCACATACTTGCACACTCTCTCTCCATCACTCTTGAGCAATAAAAGCAAGAAGAGTAGTTGCTAAAAGTTTGTACGCACATGAATCATGCACTCCATTCACTTTTTATCTTTTATACATGAATATTAGGGTTGCCTTGGGACCCCATGAATTAGGGATAGCTTTATTCCCCTTTATGTATTAGGATTAGGATCTCCACTCATGTTGGATGCCCTACCTACTTGTGGACTCATGATGATCCCTCTCTTGATTAATGCTTCCATCTTCGGTTAATTAAACCTAGTCTGAGCTAAAAGCAAATAGATTACAAAGCTGCAACCCTCACATCTATTGTCGATTGATAAATCCATTTACAATAATATTACAACTTACACAAGAGTGAGCCTAGCTCTCACAACAAAATACAAACATAATAGTGTTTTCATTGAGGACAGATAATGGTGGAGAGTATACCTCTCATGATTATTAGAAATTTTGTTATATGTATGCATAAAAAGAGAGTAAATAGCTCTAGAAAACTTGGTCAATATGGGGTGGTTAAGGTAATAAATAGGATAATCCAAGAAAGGGTTTATAGTAGGCTATTTGATGCAGATCTCATATAGTGGGTTTTGGGCTAAAGCTCTTAAGCCAAGCATTCATTTGATTAATCAATCACCTAACAAGCAATTGGAAATCAATATTCTAGAAGGAGTGTGGTCTAGCAAGAAACCTCTTATCGATCACTTGTAGGTATTTGGTTGTGAGGATTACATGCATATCTTTAAGGACAACTGTTTTACATGGTATTTGCGTCTAAACTTGAGATCTCGGTAGGTCTACAAGTCTCCTTGTATTTTCTCAATTACTTATACATTAGTTATATCCCTATATGCTTAAGGCAATTTCATATAACTAGCAACTTTCTATGCACATGCTAATCATGAGTGAACAACTGTACTAGAAGTAGAATTCCTAGATCTTGATCTATCTCTTGTCATATGCTTCTATGAGATCTCCTAGTAGTTTAAGGTTGGCCATGGATTGTCTCAAAGTATTTTTAGAGATTGACCTAGCTCATGCCGATTCTTGGGAGTTTGATAGGCTTTCTCTAGGTGACAATTCACTTTCACATCATGACAGGGATGCTCTCTATTTCAGTCTCAACAATCCCTTCTTCTTCTTTGTTGAGGACACTCTCTTCTACTTCACTCTCAATGCTAGCATTCTCTACCATTATTCTATTGCGCTTCTACTTGTTAGAATATAGCTAGCTAGCTTGAACTCCTCTTCATGTGTGTGTGTGTGTGTGTGTGTGTGTGTGTGTGTGTGTGTGTGTGTATATATATATATATATATATAGTCTTGCTTATCTTTTCAATGGAGGAATGTATATGTTGATAAGACTTCCGTTTTGACCCTCATAACTTCTATTCAATTTTCAAAGAAAACCAAGTTGTTTCCCAATCCTCAATAAGTCAAGTGTTTCATAGTCATTATCATTTGAGGAGCAAGCTATAATTGACTTGGTTCATGATAGATAAATATAGAAAATTTGTTGAAAATTGCACCTACAATATTGATAGGCCAATCTTTAAGTACACCCACATGTTTGAACTAATATTCAAGTACACATTCTTATTAGGTGGGTCACACTTGTTGAAGTGCATTGTTTACTATACTTACTTCTACCCATGTATTTATTATGCCATGATGTATTGAATCATCTAAAGTAGTCATTAGAAACATCACATATCAATTTTCTCCTTCTCAAAATACATTAAGTCCTATGGCTCCTAATGAACTACTAGGTTTAACTAGAGCAGTTGGTTTTTGTCTTTTTACATTTCTTTGTTCATTGCTTCCACCTGACCTTTGAAACTTCAACAGATGGTTACATTTCCTTCCAGTAGCAAAACCAAAAGTACTTGGACATTGATTGAGGCTATCTAGAAAATAAGACGTGTCTACATTCTTGAACATATTGCACTTGCGTTGCCTATGGAATTAAGGTCAATGTCTAGCTATAGTATAGGGCATTTGGTATGCTAATAGTTTCAAGTTTTATAATGCTTAATTTGGTCCATGTGCTTGAGAGTCTAGGAACATTACTCCATCTCCTTAACTAAAAGGTCCAAATTTATCTAGAGCACCCTTGACCCATTATTTCACATCATCTATACCTTTAAATTAATGTTGCAAGTCATATTAATCTCCTAATTTGGCTATATTTTTTGAATGCTAATAGAGGAGGCTTGATGCCACTTCTTGTATCATGTATAGTTGGCATAATGAGCTTAGTATTATCACTCAATTTTCCAATCGATATTGTCCAGGGTCTTTCTTTACAATCTCTACTTTGTGTTCTTCTTTGTTATAGTTGAATTGGCAACTAAAGATATATTGGGTAGACTTTCCTTTTATCTTGGTATGAACTATTTCCATGTTAGATATTTAACTTGGCTATTTAATTATCATTTTTACTCCAAAGAGATTGACTAAAGATAAAGGTAACATGACCTTACTTTTGCAAGGCTTTCTTTCTAGGATAATAAGGATGCATGTGAGTTATTTTGCATTCAAGTCATCTTTGATTTTTCTTAGGGTCTTTCTTAGCATCTTTCTTTTCAAGACAATGAAATGAAATGTAATTGGGCCATAAGCCCAATAGGCTATTCAAGTCATAGTAAACAAGAATATAACAATAAGGCCAAAAATGCTTCAAAAAATGCACTTTTTTTAATCATGGGATTAAGAAAAGGGCCAAAGAGAGTTTGGCATGTGTGCAAGAATATGGTATTCTTATCTCCTTTTTTTTGGAGATAGCAGAGTCTACTTCATGATTCTCTCCTCCTTTTTAGCCAATATCTTCAAAGTCTGACATGTTTTGGTAGTCCCAAACATTAGGAGAAATATGGACTCTCTCTTTTGCCCCTTAAGGGGTATCTCTCACCTCTCTCTCTCACCTCTCTCTCTCTCTCTCTCTCTCTCTCTCTCTCTCTCTCTCTCTCTCTCTCTCTCTCTCTCTCTCTCTCTCTCTCTCTCTCTCTAAAAAGAGATTCCAAAACAATATTAGAACAAGAGATATTCTACAATCAAGCAAATCTCGTATTTGTATTTTCAATAGATTTCACCTATTATTTTATTCTCAAACTATAGGACAATGTCACTTTTTCTCAAAATCCTCAGAACTTAAAAAATATAATTCTATTTTCTGTAAAAACAGAGCCAATCATTAAAATAAGACTCTTTAATGCCCTCATGACTTTTCAACATGAAAATATATTAGTATCATTCTCATTCTTGCTTCTTAAAAGGGCATAAGTTTAAAAATGATATAAAATGACGTATACACTATATTTTAAGATTATTTTTTACCCAGAGACACCTTTTTGACTCGAGAGTTTCCTTGTAAATCTTTATTGTTTTTGGATAAGTATATGCGTATTTCTGGGCATTTCTTCATTCCCTCTCAAAGCTCTAGTTTTGTCTGAAATTTTGTGTACTTTTCTCCTTCCCCCCAGAATATGGTTTCTTGCATACGAATTCTTCTGAAGCAATACTCAGTACTATCTACAACACTCTCTATCCTACAACAAGCAATCTCAGGAGTGGGTTTGATAGCATATGCTAAAATCAAATAATCTCTATCTACAACAATCTCTACCCTGCTACAAGCAATCTCCCTCTTTAGTATTGTGCTATAAGATAGCTTCCTCTTTAACACTCTATATTACAAGCAATCAAGTGATAATGGAGATATCTTTGTTTTTTTAATCTATGTGATGTTATTATTCTTCATAGTTGTTGTTTAATCCTTAAGTGTCAATTCATAAAGAGAGAGAGAGAGACAGAGACAGAGAGAGACAGAGAGAGAGAGAGAGAGAGGACTGTGTGAGATGAACTAAGAAAATAAGTGATAGAGTGACAGAGAGTAAATTAGGGTAGAAGATAAGATGATGTTATTGTTCTCCACTAGCCAAGCTTTTGTATAAATGTGTTTAAATATCTTTGATTTATTCTGAGAGAGAGAGAGAGAGAGAGAGAGAGAGAGAGAGAATATTTTGGATAGAATAGAAGATAAGATTGGATGCTGATTAGAGGTAGATTAAAAGCTAAGATTACATGTAGATTAGGGGTTGATTAGGATCTATCATGACTAAAATCAAGAAAAATAGACAAGATCCAACTAGGTATAAAAGGACATACATATAGTGAATCAAAGGGGTGTAATTGTGTGATTCGAGCCAATCCAGAATTAGCTACATGCTATTGGATTGATACTGACCTGCAGCTCTGAGATATTTAGACATTCTTGCTATTGATAAAAAAATTGGCATCAACTCCTTAGCTTACTATTAATCAAAGGGGTGTAATTGTGCAATGTTAAAATTGGCATATATTTTTCTTTACAGGATGTAGGTGTAGGACGTACCAAGAGAAAGAGAGATATTCACTTTCAATTGGAGGATGAATATACACCAATGTTCAAAAGAACCGTAGAAAGGGATGATGCAATAAGATACAAGATGCAACAAGAGAGAAATGCAGGAAAAAAAAAACGTGGACCTTTGGGTTGATGGGCGCATTTATCCACCCGATCCAATCACTGAAAGGCCACCACAATTTGAAGGGCTTACATCATTTGTAAAGTTCGTTTGTGAAGGCAATGAAGGATTGTATGGATACACGTGCAGACTTGTCACACAAGGATTAGTAGGGGTTCATCAAGCCTTGACAAATATGCAGACAAGATTACAAGGGAATATGCAGTCTTTGATGGAAAATGATATATGATTGGCTGAGAAGGATAAGGAGAACTAGAGTCTACAACAAGCAATGACTATCATTGAAGATGCTATGCAGGCTACACACGTGCAAAATATGGAGTTATAGTATAAAGTTATGGACTTGGAGAAGGATAACCGAAACATAAAGAGGAAGCTCACAAAAACTTTGGAGATTAGGCCCACTTTAAAAACCAAAGAAGCACGTCGGCGCACCCGATTAGTTAAACCAATTCACCAATTAACCAAAGGAAGTGGACAATATCATAGGTGAATATATGCTCAATCTGCTACAATGCGAAATATGTTCCCTCATGTAGAGAATGATATTATTGCTAAAGTCCTAAGCAAGGATATGATAAAAAATACATTGGAAAAGCGTAAATTCAGGGACATTGTAGATGGTATCGCAAGTGAACATCTTAGGGATGTGAGCAACTTGTATACTGCTACAGATACTCATGGATTATGTGACAAGGTGAGAATGAGTTTTGAGTCATATAGTATGCTCTATCAACAATTGGATAAACGATTTAAGCAAGTCTTCAAAACTAAGCGAGTAATGCCTCTGGCAAAACCATTTCACATGAATGAGGCTCGAAAACAACTAAATGAGAAAGTTTTAGAACTAATTGGTGAGTCAACACATCTAAAAAATACACACATATTGAAGTATGGTTCCAAAGAAGTTGCATTTTTATTGAATACATCCAACAACTTTGTATTGGATATATGCAGGGTTCAGATTGCTATGGTCAAGTTCTACAATATATCTATGGAAGAATGTAGAGGCAAGCTTAAGTTTGTCCTCAAACTTGATGAGAGTGAGATTATTAAGGGGAAAAAAATTGAACATGTGAGTATAACACTTATGAATCGAGCATAGGATCCCAACATTGATGAAAACCATCCTTTATACTTCAGTGTACAATTAGAGAATGAAATATGGTGGCTTGGAGCATTTGATGTACCAAAGGAGGACCATGAAGTACTTAAAGTTTTTTTTAACCTCACTAATATACCTAGTGTTATTCAACATCAAAATAATGGAGCAATTTTACAGATCGAGGTGTTTGGGGACTATCAAGTTGAATGGCATCTTGCAGGTGATTTAAAAACATTGAAGTGTATGTTTAGTTTATAAAATGCAGCGAATGCAAAATTTTCGTACATATACTTCATGTAAACTAGGAAGAAAGGGAAAGATGGAAAGAAAGAATGGCTTGCCAAGGCAGGACAACAAGGAGCTTCAACACGTGATCGAAAAGTCATGAGAAATGGAATGCTAGTTCCAGGGGATCCAAACTGGTGCCCTATTTTGGAAATGCCACTAACAAGGGTTCACTTTTGCACATTGCATTGTTTGGTTAGAACAATTGAGAAGCTAGTACATGAATATATATGTTTTGCATACAAGATGCAGCCTGTGTCAGAAGATGATGCTACATGCAAGAAGGTAGAACGAGTCCTCTTTGAAGTTGGATTGCACGAGGGCCAAGTAAAAATAAAAAAGAACAAGAAAAAATCGGAAAGAGCGGAAATATCCCTTGTAAACCATGCTTTGGTGTACCCAAGGCTAGGAAGTTTATATCTCCACCTTGAGATGAGGAAGGCAATATACTTGTAAAACAACCAGAGAAGTATGAAGCATGGAAAAAGTTGCACCTTGTTGTTTCGGATTGGAGCAATGGGGGATGAACGAGGATTGAAAAGGCAGAAGTGTGGATACATCTAGATAGATTAGTAGCTCTCTTACAAAAGTTCAGGTTTAGGGATGGTGATGCCAATACATTTAAAGAGATAGTTGCTAAATTTCATAAGTCCATGGTGGAGGCATGGACTACAAACAATATAACACACTATATGGTCAATATTGTCACCATTACAAAAGAATATCATCATTTCGAATTAGTTTGTGTTTCCAATCTCTCTTCTTGTGTAGCATATACTTGAAACACATGGTCCATACTTTGTAGATCGAGGAAGTTTGGCAGTATGGTCAACTGAAGGCAAGGAACTATCTCATTGGCAAGCTCGCATTGCTTTTAGAAAGGCAATTGATCATGGAGGTGGCATCAATGATTCCAATTCTATGAGGCAATTATTACAATGGTGGTATAGGATATTAGAGATACGATACGAGGAAAAAGAAAAGAAGTCCAAAACCTCTCAAGCAGAATTTATAAGTAGGGCAATATATGAAGTGAGAAAAGCAAGATATGAAAATAGCATAGCTAGACAACACCATCTAGAATGGTTGGCAACCCAAGAGAGAGATGGCAAGAAATGGAGACCTAGATAAAGATAATACTTTTGATGCATTTAGAGTCCACGAGAGAGCATAGGTACCCAGGAGGATATGACACATCAATACTCCTATCTTTAATATGAGATGCCTTGCAAATTTTATTTAAAATTTTGAAGGTTTGTCATTGTGTCTTTTAAAGTCAATTTCGAACTATGTTTTTTAATTTTAAAGTTCATTTACACCACAGTAGGTTTAAAAGTTTTGTACTCAAGTCAAGTCTCTCATTTCATTTTTTTCCATTACTCTTCACTCTACCCTCCAACTTTCTATCCTTCATTATCACAACCATGGCATGTTCCAAGCTTCCTATCAAGAAGGCACGTGCAAGAGCAAGAGCTCAACACTCTTCCAAATCTAGTGAGTGTACTGTGAGTGAAAAAGGTCCCTTGGTGGCTGACAACGGTGGCCCTATTGCAGCTAATAATGGTGTTGCTACTGTGTCCAACAATGGTGGCCCTAGTGTGGTCAATAATGATGGTTTGTCATTGTCCAAAAATAGTGGTCCACCTGCTCTAGTTGCTCCATCTCCCACTACACGTCCTCCAACACATAAGAAGCGAAGATGGAGACCAGGCACAACTGTGCTACGTGAGATAAGGAAATTCCAAAAGAGTGCCAATTTGATTATTCCTAAGGCACCATTCTCTAGGTTGGTGCGAGAAATACTGCAAGATCTGCAGTTAGGGCATTATCACAAGTTCTTTTCAAGGAACCAAGCAAGAAATGTGGGGCGATGGTCAAGCCAAGCCTTGCTTGCTCTCCAAGTTCTAGAGACTTCAGATGAGGCCAATTTTTTTTTTGGTAGTTGATGTATCCTAGAGAAGTCCACAGGTAAAATTTAACGTCAATCGGATCATCGGTCATATTTTTCCAAAGCCCAGCTGGATACATTAATTCAATTTTAAATGTTTTTTGAAAGTTTTGCTATAAGTTTAAAGTTTCACCTCATTTTACACATTTCACTTTTGAGTTTTGGATTTTCTCTCCTAGAAGACATGGCATGCACTAAGCAAGCGGCCTTTGGAGACACCCCCTAAAAATCCTATGCAGAGGCTACCTCCCCCAGCTCCACCACCACCACCACCACCACCATGTCAGCATTGCAAGCGTCGATAGAAGCCAGGCACAATGGCTCTTCGTGAGATCTGCCATTACCAGAAGACCATGCACCTCCTGATACCAAAGGCTCCATTCCAGAAGCTAGTGCGTGAGATTATGAATGCCATACTCATTAAGAACAAGAGGAGGCACTTCCTAGATGGAACACACTTGCAACAACCCGATTGCTAGACTGCCCAAGTCCTCCTTGTACTACAAGAAGCTGTTGAAGCTTACATCATCGACTTGTTCGGAGACTCGGTCTATATCGCAGTACATGCAAGGAGAGTCATCGTCATCGATAGGGAATTGTGGATAGTGAGGTTCTTCTAGCGATGGAAGAATAGTCCTCGTGGAGATCAACAATGATAGGGGTGTACTATCAAAACATATACGGAATGTAGCTTCCAAAGAGATTTTGTAAAACCTTAGTTGTAATGGATCCCATGTAAAATGTTACGAACATGAATACAATTTTTTTGGCGCGTCTTATTTTTGTTTATTCACTTGTTATTTGTTTTATTTATGTCTTTGAGTTATCGTTACATGTGTTCAAATGAATGCATATTGCACACGAACTCGATAAAGCATTACGTATTAAATTTAGGGTGTGAATCGTGTTGCATATAAATTCGATAAATAAACATAATATTCAAGTAAAAAACAATAATAAACGATGCATATGACAAACTACATTGCATGCAAATCCAACAAATATTGGTTTTCATTACTTCAAGAGAAGATTACAAATTACATTACATTGGTGACGAGATATCATTTGGCACTAAGTACATCTACTCTCTCCTAGGCTTCTTTGAGCTAGACTCCCCCATGGTCAGAGCTATTCTTGATCATAGGTAGCAACACATTTTGCCCTAGTAGTTCTTGCCTAATGACATTGGGGTCTTCAACACTAGCAACCATGCCACGGGTCACAATGGCATAGATGTCATCGACACTCGTGCCATCATATCGAGCCACCTCATTAACATGTGTTGATCCATCTTGTATATCAAAATGTGTAAAATCATTATGTGCATCATGCATCATGATACAATATAGCTCTTCTTCCCTTAGCTCCAAAATTTATAGTACATCTTGCATAAGTAAATATTCCATCCCCTCAACGATGATAGCATGGAGAGAAGTGAGGGGTGGCTCATTGCTTGTCGGTACTCAACAGGGCACAATGGTGGCTAAGTTTTGTGTTGCCTCTACTCTCGGATCGAGTGTGATCTCTTTAGGCTCCCTCTCGAAATACTCTAGCTATGGCTGAGAAGATGTGTCGATGTCTTCCTCACTGTCCTCTTGCACCTCAATGCAAAAAACATATATGGCAAATGTTGCATCGCGCTCAATAAGATCCATTGTGGCGTGGTCTTGGGATGAGGTGGGCACTACTTTGGCATGGACATACTGGCCCACATGCACGAGGGCTCGATTTATTACCTTTGCATGGCTTGATCCAACATGTAAACTATATAGGAAATCTATGGGGACCTATCTAAGAGCAGAGTCCGGAATAGAGCAGGTGAGAGGGTTTACCGCATCACAAAACGATGCCAATATACTAGAGCTAGGGTCTACGATGGAAAGCGAGCTCTCTAGACTTAAGGTCGCACAAAACATAGGGTATATCTGGTCTCCTATGTGTGCATAGTGTGTGGAGCTATTCCATGTGGCGAAGGCGAGAGTGGTAGCCATGGCACACAAAGAGAGAAGGGAGGAGAGCACGTGTAGGGAAGTAGAGAATGAAAGTGAAAACGAGTTCGGAGTTATAGCTTTTATGTATCTAGGGTTTTAAATAAAGGTTCTTTTTTAACCCTAAAGTTTCAAAGTAAAACTCTTACTTTAGTTTCTTTATTTCAATACTTTAAAGTAACCGTTAAAATTACTCATACAGACAAATGCTTCGTTCTACATTATTATATCCTCAAATATACTTGGATTGCTGAGTATATTCAAGTCCAACTATAGAAAATATAGAAAATTTTTAAGAAAAGAAATCTGAAAGACCTTCAAAATCCCTTGAATCCAATAGAAGTTTAAAAAAAAGTTTATATTTGTTCTTTATATTAAAAAAATTTACAAGGATTTCATTATCTCAAGGATATGTGGAGAAGCACATTGTTTACATGTCATGGATTGCTCACTACGAATCCTGACTTTTATATTATCTAACTTGAAATAGAAGTTGCAGAGGGGCTCATTGGACATTAATTGGATTTCTTGTCTCATAAAAGAAATGGGCCAATGGCTCTCTGCGCTGACCACAAAAGGATTATGACCATTCCACAAGATAACCACATCTATGAGAGCTGTATGTGTCTCATCTTGGGTATCTTGATCCAAGCTGATCCACTCCCCTCACAAAAGTCGCCATCTTCTATATCAAAAGTGAATGCACATAGTTTGTCTAGCGATGAAATACATGTAATAAAAACAAAAATAATGATAAGTAAATGCGAATAACACAATAATTCATCTAAGTAAGACCTATGTCAATTAAATCAAGGCATTCAAAGTAGTAAAAAATATTTACGTGAATGTGAGATCAAATTGGTTGACTCTACATTCAATCATCTCATCAAAATGTGTTCTTTTGACTTGCCAAGACTCATCCAATAGCTGTGTTTTCTTCAGAACATCACATGAACCAAACAAAAGTGCAAACAATGAGAATGGAATAAACCAACTAAGATGCACTTCTTTGGAGCCTGTGGTGGGTTTCTTAGCACTATTGATGTTAGATTTTATCTTGGACTTACATGCTCATGACAACTCCAAGCTACCAATCAACCATTCACCACCACTAGTAGATAGTGGCGGCAATGGGACATGTTGGAAACTCTGGCTTTCTACTACATACAATGAATTATAAAAAAAGATAGTTTGAGTTGCAAGTTGACTTGCAGAGTTATTATCATATATCAAAGAACCTATGTCTTCATGCCAAACATGTATCTTGCCGCTCAAATATTCCACATTTTGCCATTCATGCAAAGTTGATGGATATAGAGCTGTCAGTAAAATAAGATTGAATTAGAACATTGCAAAGATATTTAAAAACAACTCCAATGCAAAAGAATAAATAATGATAACATTTAAAAACTTATTGTTTTATTTATAATTTGCAATGTAGTTCTTGTCGTACAGAGATTTGTTTGTGCATATAAACATGTTGGATCAACATTTTTGTTACTGTACTTGTTTGATTGAACATTTTTTGAACTCTAAAATTCTACATTTTCAATGTTTGCTAGGGTTTACAACATCCTTACACCTGACCTTGAAACTCCCTCGAGTACTTAGGTGCATCAAAATCCAATCCAACTTATAGTACTTATCACAAATCCAATTACCGCGACTATCTTTCCTATTGAAGACCTCCACTGCAAGTATGTTATTGATGTTTTTCCTCCGTGAAGACATCTATGATAACCAAATAGAAAAGTTACATATCAGCATGTGTATAATTTGCAAATGTTCTCTCCAAATGAAATAAAATTTAAATGGAGCAATTTTAAAAAAATATTGTACCTGCAATTCTTTTCACAAAGAAGCCCAGAGATGTTGAACAAGAAGTTGACTTATAACAAGACCATTATTCCTTCACTGACAAATTCCTAGAGTACAAAAACAAAAGAAATATTGAGTCAAAGCATACATATAACTTACATAGGCTTTGTCCAAATGAGTTGAAACTTAACCATGGAGCAATAGAAAAAAGTGGCAACATACCTGTGGCTCTCTTTGCAAAGAAGCCCAAAGATGTTGAAGAAGTTGAGTTTTGAAAAAATCATTGTTCTCCACCCTCAAAGACTCTGGGAGGAAAAAAACAAACGAAAACTCAGTATGCATATAGCTTGCATACATTTTGTCCAAACAAGATAAAGTTTAACCACAGAGCAATAAAAAAACAAGGCAACATACCTGTACCATTGTTTCCAAAGAAACCGTAAGATGTTGAAGAAGAAGTTAAGTGTTCAAAAGATCATTTTTCTTGACTGTAAAAGACTCCTAGGGTACCAAAACAAAAGAAATTACATGTCAGAGAATGCACATAACTTGCACAGGTTTTGTCCAAACGAGATAAAACTTTACCATAGAACATCCAGGGAAGAGAACAATATACTTGTAAAGTTTTGTGAAGAAAATCTTAGGGCTTTGGTAGAACAAGCTCTGCTCTCATAAAGTGTGTGAAACTCACTCTATGTTTGTATAGAGGAAATGAAATTTCACAGGGTTACAGATAGGGCAAGCAACAATGAGGCTGTAAGATCTTGTCAGGAAAGAAGAAGCAGGGAAAGAGATATGATAAATTTGAGTTCTGCCTAGGAAAGAGGGAAAATTTGAAAATGTGAAAAATGAAAAGTCAAACATAAAAACGTAAGAAAATGAAAATTCAAGTCACAAACTTCCAGGAAGTGTCAGCATTGTATTCCCCATATTTTCCGTTACTTTATTGTTGAGGGAAGATTTGGGCCAAGATATGGCTAGAAGATTCATGTTACATGAATATGGAATCCCAGCTCTCTCATTGGTTAGGCCTATATTTCTTTATTCACTCCTTAAGGGGCGAAAAAGAGAGTCCATATTTCTCCTAATGGTCCTATTTACTTATTAAATCTAACAAAAGACATAATTAAGATGATGTGACGTTAATAATGACTTTTTTGAAAGTCCAGAGCTTTCAACATTTATTTTGGCATCCAATATATTTTCATTAGTCTTCTTAATATTCCTTTTTAGTTCATTCACCTTTCTTGCTTCTTTCTCTACAAATTTAATCTATGAATGGTATCTACCACAAGGCACCCTTCTCGTTTAATAAAATCTTACACCGTCTATAGCCAGGGAGCTAATGGAAATCGGGAGTCAAAGACCTTTAGCATAAGCGATTGGATTACCATACTTCCCTCTTAATTACAAGGGCTCTCACAAGGTGAAAAGAAGAAAACGAGAGGATATAAAACATCACTAAAAGGAATGTATCATTGCTTTCAAAATTATGTTTGAAGGGTGGTTTGTCAAAGTGCAATATGTTTACATGGCCAAGGATATGCAGTTTGTTTCCAAATAAACGTGTTTCACAATAAACACATTGTAAGTCTTTGGTTGATAATGTATGTAATACTTTTTTTATTTAAGCAAGTACTAATAGTGAATTCTTGGTTGTAGATATATTTTTGTCAAAAATTACTACATGGTAACCAGTGGAAAGCTTAAGCAGAAGCTTCCATGTGATTCATAAGGTGTTCGCCGATATTATCTATGCTGATCAGACTGTGGGTTCTTTTAGTGATGGTAGGGTTTTTATATATTATGCATACTATGTGGTTCCCTCTAGAGTAGGTACATATGGATATATTGAGGATTTGCCATTGCCAAGTCTTTCATCTCTGAATTGTGAGATGTCTAATAAGTTAACAAGGCACAATTTTAAATTCAAAAAATGCCAGTATATTCAGAGGTCCATGACAGTTAGAAGGATCTCAAGAAGAATACACTTATGATACATATATTTATATTTGGCTAAGTAAAAATTTTACAAAAAAGGAACTGGACAACATTATAGGAAGGCTTTGGAAATCTAGAGAGTATGACCATAAGTACGATATCGTGAGGTGTACTATATGCCCTACATACTTGGCTTTGTCTTATAATATCGCACAACAAACTCTTGCTTTGGGCTTTGATTATAGGAGATAAAGACTTAAACTAGATATTTGGATTCCCTTGGATTCTGATACAAATTGCATGGCTTTTAAAATTAAGGTGTAAGTTATAGTACATGAATTAAAAAAGGAGATAGATGTTACTTCCAATTGGAGTCTAAAGAATGTGAGGGATACCTTGGAGTTGCGAGACAATGCATTCCCTGGATATAAGTTCAAAGGCAATAGTAAAACAATTAGGAAAAGAGTTGAATGATCTTTCTCTTGTATGAGTTGTTTGCCTCCCACAATTGTAAGTTTTGAGCCATAAATATGAAAATGTTATAGTACCTCATCATGTTGATTGACATTGTTAAAAAGATATCATTCAGTACAAATGCATAAGCCATTGTGAAGCAAGTTGCCTTTTGAATCTATAGAAATTTTTTTATTACATTTACATAGTACAAAAAGCTATTGATTACATCACGAGTTACAAAATTGAAGTGAAAATATATAAGGATGCAAAATAATAAAGCATCCTCCAAGTTTCTATTTGCATCTATATTTCTTCTATCTCCGGCACCTTCTCATTATTTGACATTGTAACTTCTTCGTCACTTTTTGCAAAAATCTCTAGTCTCCTCATAGGGGCTTTTTTCTTTAGATGCTAGAAGAATTTGACTTTGACATGTACTCTCTTCTCTTTAGGCTTAAGAGGAGATAGATTAAACTTCATAGGAGAAAGTGTTAGCATTCCTTTCTTTTTGAAGTTTGCCTTACTAGTCTTTACAAATGACTCTTGCCCTTGATATTACCATTGCCCTTACCCTTAGTTGAAGATTTCTCTGGAGACGAGTTGCAATTGACAGTTGATTTTGGTAAGTTCCTAAACCACCATCATTCTTTGTTTACCATTTGCATCATGTGTAGCATAGCTCCATGGAAAGTACACTTTTCAATGTTCCTAATGCACATGATGGTCCTTTGCTTTTTTGACATTGAACCTCCATAGTCTTAAACTACATCCACATGTGCCTCATATTGTTCTTTTACTTCTTATATGCATTGTAGTACATTCACATTTTGTTCCATTTGAATGTCATCTTCCTCCTCTTCTAATCTCACATTGAGGTCCACATTCACATTCCTCGTATGATGTGTGTATGATCTAGACCTTGCATTTGGAATATCACTATCCCCAACACTATTAGGCATATCCTTTGTTGATTTTCTCTTTCACATAAAAGCCATTGAGAGGCTTAATTGTTGAGAATCCGTTTTAGCGTGCCCAATTCCTCTTGAGAAGGCCATAACTTCAAATGCAGCTAGTCACTATCAATAACAAAAAGCTCATAAGCTTCAACTAAATAAATAACTTTCAACTATCAATAACAATAACCTCATAAGCTTCAATTAAACAAATATCTTTCAAAGGTCATATAGACTATTTTATGTCATACATATCTCAATAAGATCAAAGTTTTACCCCTCCATCTCAAAGAAAAGCTGTTTCATTTCTTAGTCAAATTGGGATCATAACTACCATACTTTTTCTATGAAAAATGACAAATAAAAGAAAGATGAGGATATCCTTGATGGTAAATGTAGAGAAAAAGAAATTTCTTATTTGGAAACCTTGTCATTGAGATTCCACCATGAAGATATATTAACTTTTTTGAAGACACAATGATGGAGCATACAACTATAAGGTGTATACTAGTATGTGATTATTCCAACTCATTTTTCTAATGTCATGAATTAGTTTAGAAGAATGATGACATGATACATAATTCTTATATATATTACTACACAATAGTCCAACTTATGCATAATCAACATGGTTACTACTATAAGGATTTTCTTATCTAAGCCACCATGTGAGTCATTTGACCAAGGATACCAATCAGAAGATTTTGAGTACCTATATTTCAGGGTTACATGTAAATATTTGATTATATATGACAATCACTCTAAAAAACTTTCCTAAAAAAGGGAACTAGTTGAATATCTCTTCTTGCTAAGTGATATGACTACTATGGACAGTGACTTTATAGTTGAGTCTTCTAGATTGACTAAGGTTCTAACTCCATTTTTTATCCTTATGAATTGTGTAAGGCTTTGGCCTTAGTTTATTTGGATTATTCCTTAATAGTATACTTTTATTCAATCCACTAGGTCAAGCACTTTTTATATAGAAAATAAACATGCTTTTTATACCACCAAATTTAATGGTGATGTTAAGAATGTTAAAATAGGGTGTCTTTGGTTTTCTCTAGCATTTGCTACTTAAAATAAGAAGTCTTTGGATGAATGTGATAACTCTAGACAATGTGGTATAGTTCAAAGTTCTAATGACTTAGAATAACTTTTGCATCCATAGGGCTTATGTTACACTTAAATAAACTAACATTTGTTCAATCCTAAGCAACTTTAATTAAGGTGATCTTAAAGTTGCATAAACATATAACAATTAATGACTAGTTAAGCTAGATGACTCACCTATGAGCCCTTAGATGGCTTGATTGACTATTACCTTCCAACCTAGATCTGCATTGAAGTAAATTGTCTCTCTCACTCTTCTATAATAAACTTCAATAATGTGGATGCTCCAATGGACCTCTACAACAAAGTGTTAGTTATTTATTTAAACCTTAATGGTAATAAAGATTTAGTAGAACAATATTTAAATAAGTTCCTTTTTTGCTGTAGGCACAATACCTCATTACTTTTATCAACATATCTATGACCTCTAGATGCCAAACATTCCCATTACATTAGGTAATAAAGATGAGTAAGTAGCCACTACTAGTAGTCTAAAACTAACAATATACATGTGTTATAAATTAAATTCCAAAAGTCGACTTGGTGGATTATGGATAATCAGATGGGATGGTGAGAATGAATCAAATTCTCAAATTTTGGGGTGGTGGGCAATCGGCACTTAGGCAAAGTTAAACAATTAGAATTGGCTAATTTGGATGGCCTATTTTGTGGTGGTGTGGAGTAGATAGGAACTTGGAAGACTCCATAGCAAGTACTCAAGGTCGGGTAGGCTCCCGCGACTCAAAGCATTGAAGGCGAGTAGTGCCATAAAATTGTTGGACTGAACCATTCATTCATTGCATGCGACTCGGCGAGTAGCAACGCCCTCAGCCCTCATTCAAAAGCATAGATTGGAGTCGTCGAGCCCTCTCCTATAATTAAGCATGCTCGCTCGTACATGGCAAGATGCATTTTGCGCAGCAGCGCTGCACGCCAAATTTGCTTTGCTTGCTTCGACGTTCGAAGTATATTGTTTGTTTCATATAAATTAATATATATCGTCATGCATCACGAATAGACTATTATAGGTCACGGACGTTTGGCCGAGCATTTTTCAATAATCATAAATTATGAAGATTACCAAGGCTTTAGCTTTACGATTCATTCTTTGGAATTATAGTGCTATTTCATTTCATTTCATCTATACTACATTATTATTTGAGCTACAGGTTCGAGAGGTGTCAAAGCACCAGGGACCTAGCTCCCAAACCAAACCAAGGTGCCATTAATTGCTCACATGATTGGGGATAGAGAACGTGGTCATTAATCACTTACATGATTGGGTTAATCTCTCACATGATTGGTGGCAAGGAGAAACATGGTCTCTTTCCACCACCTCTTCCTCTCACTCTCACTCTCACTCTCACTCTTACTCACGAGCATCAGGCAGGAGCAGAACAGGAGCATGTAGCAGGAATATCAGCAGTGTGCAGAGGGTCAGGCAGGTTAGTCCTCTCTCTCTCTCTCTCTCTCTCTCTCTCTCTCTCAGGATGTATTTTTGTTTAGTCATTTCTATCTCTCACATGTCGACACACAGAGACACACACACATACTCACTCACACACACTCTCTCTCTCTCTCTTTCTCTCTTCCAAAACCAACAGTCCGTGACTACCACGCTCTTCAGTCCCGTAGCGCTGCTCTCATTCAGCAGCCTCTCTCAGTCTGGCAATCTCTCTCTCTCTCTCTCTCTCTCTCTCTCTCTCTCTCTCTCTCTCTCTCTCTCTCTCTCTCGTAGTAGTAGTAGTAGTAGTAGTAGTAGTAGCAGTAGTAGTAGTAGTAGTAGTAGTAGTAGTAGTAGTAGTAGTAGTAGTAGTAGTAGTAGTAGTAGTAGTAGTAGTAGTAGTAGTAGTAGTAGTAGTAGTAGTAGTAGTAGTAGTAGTAGTAGTAGTAGTAGTAGTAGTAGTAGTAGTAGTAGTAGTAGTAGTAGTAGTAGTAGTAGTAGTAGTAGTAGTAGTAGTAGTAGTAGTAGTAGTAGTCCGTGGGGGGGCAACAGGTGGATTGTCAGGTGGCACAGGTGACCATGAGGTGGACTGTCAAGTCAACGGCAGGGCATCGCAGACCGTGAGGTGGACTGTTAAGTCAACGGCAGGGCATCGCAGACGAAGTCCCGCAGAGGGAGAGAGAGAGTGTGTGTCTGTGTGTGTGCCATGTGGCAGACTGTCCCGCGGGGAGGTCGGTAGCCTCTCCTCTGTTTGGTAGTCTCTCTCTCTCTCTCTCAATCGTAGTTAGTGGGGGGCAGCAGGTGGACTGTCAAGGCCCTACGGATTGTCCCGCGGAGGGGGAGAGAGAGAGTGTGTGTGTGTGTGTGTTGGGAGAGTGAGTGAGTGAGTGTGTGTGTGTGTTAGTAGCTTAGTTTTGTTAGGTTAGTTAGTTAGCTTAGTAGGTTAGCTTAGTTAGGTTAGGTGAGGTTAGTTAGCTTAGTTAGGTTAGGTTAATTTTTAATTATTTAGTTATTAGTAGCTTAGGTAGGTTAGATTAGTTAATTTTTAATTGTCAGTTGTTAGTAGCTTAGTAGGTTAGGTTAGTTAGTTAGTAGCTTAGTAGGTTAGCTTAGTTAGGTTAGGTTCGTTAGTTAGCTTAGTTAGGTTAAGTTAATTTTTAATTAGTTAGTTGTTAGTAGCTTGATAGGTTATGTTAGTTAATTTCTAATTGTTGATTAGTTAATTTTTAATTGTTAGTTGTTAGTAGCTTAGTAGGTTAGGTTCATTAGTTAGTAGCTTAGTTAGGTTAGGTTAGTTAGTTAGCTTAGTAGCTTAGCTTAGTTAGGTTAGGTTAGGTTAGTTAGCTTAGTTAGTAGCTTAGTCAGATTAGGTTAATTTTTAATTATTAGTTGTTAGTAGCTTAGTAGGTTAGGTTAGTTAGTTAGTAGCTTAGTTAGGTTAGTTAGTTAGTTAGCTTAGTAGGTTAGCTTAGTTAGGTTAGGATAATTTTTAATTAGTTAGTTGTTAGTAGCTTAGTAGGTTAATGGTTAGGTAGGTTAGGTTAGTTTAGTTAGCTTAGCTAGTTAGTGGTTAGGTAGGTTAGGTTAGTTTAGTTAGCTTAGCTAGTTAGTGGTTAGGTAGGTTAGGTTAGTGGTTAGGTTATGTTAGGTTAGGTTAGTTTAGTTAGTTGTAAGTGGTTAAAGAGAGAGAGAGAGAGAGAGAGAGTTACTTTAATTAGTTTTTTTTTAATTGTTGGTTAGTTAATTGTTTAATTTTTAATTATTTGATTAGTTAATGTTAGTAGCTTAGTAGGTTAGTGGTTAGGTTAGTTAATTTTTAATTGTTGGTTAGTAAATTGTTTAATTAGTTAGTTGTTAGTAGCTTAGTAGGTTAGTAGTTAGGTAAGTTAGGTTAGTTTAGTTAGCTTAGTTAGTTAGTGGTTAGGCATGTTAGGTTAGTTTAGTTGTTTTGGGGTTAGCTTAAATTGTTAGTAGTTAGGTAGGTTAAGTTAGTTGTTTAAATGTGTGTTTACTTTGGTTGTTTAACATTAGTTGTTAATAGTTTATTTTACGTTATTAGTTTGGTTGGTACGTTAGTTATTAGTAGCTTAGTTAGTTTGTGGTTAGGTAGGTTTAGTTTAAATTGTTAGTTTGGGGTTACCTTAAATTGTTTTCTTAGTGGTTTAGCGTTAGTTTAAATTTTAATTGATTGTTGGTTAGTTAATTATTTAATTAGTTATTTGTTAGTAGCTTAGTAGATTAGTTGTTAGTAGCTTAGTTAGTTTTAGTTGTTAGATAGGCTAGTTAGAGTACGTTGTTGTAACTTAGTTATGGGTTGGTGCAGTTTAATTTATTGGCGTTTTGGTTTGCTTAGTACAGTTTTATTTGTGGGATTGGTCCTTGGGCTATTTTTGACGACTATTATTCAGGTTGGTGATCTCTTGCCATGTTTCCTAGCTTATTTAATTTTTTATTTTTTTATTTTTAATTGTTTAAATAGTTGGTTGTTAGTAGCTTAGTAGGTTAGTGGTTAGGTAGGTTAGGTAGGTTAGGTAGGTTAGGTTAGTTTACTTAGGTTGGTTAGTTAGTGGTTAGGTAGGTTAGATTAGTGGTTAGGTTAGGTTAGTTTAGTGGTTAAGTTAGGTTAGTTTAGTTAGTTGTAAGTGGTTAGAGAGAGAGAGAGAAAGAGAGAGAGAGAGAGAGAGAGAGAGTAGGTTGGTTAAATATTTAATTGATTGTTGGTTAGTTAATTGTTTAATTAGTTAGTTGTTGGTAGCTTAGTAGGTTCGTGGTTAGGTAGGTTAGGTTAGGTTAGTTAGCTTGGTTAGTTAGTGGTTAGGTAGGTTAGGTTAGTTTAGTGTATTGTAAGTGGTTAAACAAAGAGAGAGAGAGAGAGAGAGAGAGAGAGAGAGAGAGAGAGAGAGAGAGAGAGAAGGTTAGTGGTTAGGTAGGTTAGGTTAGTTTAGTTGTTTGGGGGTTAGCTTAAATTGTTAGTAGTTAGGTAGGTTAGTTTAGTTTAGTTGTGTGTGTGTGTGTGTGTGTGTGTGTGTGTGTGTGTGTGTGTGTGTGTGTGTGTGTGTGTGTGTGTGTGTGTGTGTGTGTGTGTGTGAGAGAGAGAGAGAGAGAAGGTTAGTTGATTATTGGTTAGGTAAATTTTTAATTGTTGGTTAGTTAATTGTTTAATTTTTAATTATTTAATTAGTTAGTTGCCATGTTTGTTAGTTTATCCATTGTTTTTATTGGTTTCGTGTATGGGCTAGTTGGTTCATTTGTTGTTAGTTTATCTGCTGTTTAATTTTAGTTGCTAGTTAGTTGTTAGTAGCTTTGTAGGTTAGTGGCTAGATAAGTTAGGTTAGTTTAGTTAGCTTAGTTAGTTAGTGGTTAGGTAGGTTAGGTTAGGTTAGTTTAGTTAGTTGTAGGTGGTTAGAGAGAGAGAGAGTAGGTTAGTTTAATTTTTAAATGATTGTTGATTAGTTAATTATTTAAATTTTAATTGTTTAATTAGTTCGTTTTTTCTCTCTGTCTCTCATGCCCTTTCTCTCTCTCTTTTTCTCGCTTCTCCTCCTCCTTTTTCTTCTTCTCTCTCTCTCTCCCTCCTCCTCCTCCTTCTCTCTCTATCTCTTTCTCTCTTCTTCTTCTTCTTCTTCTTCTTCTCTCTCTCTCTCTCTCTCTCTCTCTCTCTCTCTCTCTCTCTCATCTCCTTCTCCCTCTTCTCTCACCTCTTCTTCTTCTTTGTCTTCTTCTTCATCACCTTCTTCTTCATCCCCCTAATCTGTGTGTGTGTGTGTTTCTCTCTCTCTCTCTCTCTCTCTCTCTCTCTCTCTCTCTCTCTCTCTCTCTCTCTCTCTCTCTCTCTCTCTCTCTCTCTCTCTCTCTCTCTCTCTCTCTCTATGTCTCTTTCTTAGTTGGTTAGTTAGTTAGTAGGTTGGTTAGTTTAGTTGGTATTATGTTAGTTGGTCATGTAGTTACGGAGAGAAATCTTCATCTTCTCTCTCTTTTTCTTGCTTCTTTTTCTTCTTCTTTTTTTTTTATATGTCTCTCATGTCCTTCTTC